>NW_026652282.1:127048458-127066370 GCF_009828535.3 Hylobates moloch
CTTTGTTCTGTTGCTGGTGAGGAACTGTGTTCCTTTGGAGGAGGAGAGGTGCTCTGCTTTTTAGAGTTTCCAGTTTTTCTGCTCTGTTTTTTCCCCATCTTTGTGGTTTTATCTACTTTTGGTCTTTGATGATGGTGATGTACAGACGGGTTTTTGGTGTGGATGTCCTTTCTGTTTGTTAGTTTTCCTTCTACCAGACAGGACCCTCAGCTGCAGGTCTGTTGGAGTTTGCTAGAGGTCCACTCCAGACCCTGTTTGGCTGAGTGTCAGCAGTGGTGGCTGCAGAACAGTGGATTTTCGTGAGACCACAAATTCAGCTGTCTGATAGTTCCTCTGGAAGTTTTGTCTCAGAGGAGTACCTGGCCGAGTGAGGTGTCAGTCTGTCGCTACTGGGGGGTGCCTCCCAGTTAGGCTGCTTGGGGGTCAGGGACCCACTTGAGGAGGCAGTCTGTCCGTTCTCAGATCTCCAGCTGCGTGCTGGGAGAACCACTACTCTCTTCAAAGCTGTCAGACAGGGACATTTAAGTCTGCAGAGGTTCCTCCTGAATTTTTGTTTGTCTGTGCCCTGCCCCCAGAGGTGGAGCCTCCAGAGGCAGGCCGGCCTCCTTGAGCTGTGGTGGGCTCCACCCAGTTCCAGCTTCCTGGCTGCTTTGTTTACCTAAGCAAGCCTGGGCAATGGCAGGCGCCCCTCCCCCAGTCTGGCTGCCACCTTGCAGTTTGATCTCAGACTGCTGTGCTAGCAATCAGCGAGATTCCGTGGGCATAGGACCCTCCGAGCCAGGTGTGGGACACAATCTCCTGGTGTGCCGTTTTCCAAGCCCGTTGGAAAAGCGCAGTATTAGGGTGAGACTGACCCGATTTTCCAGGTGCCGTCTGTTACCCCTTTCTTTGACTAGGAAAGGGAACTCCCTGACCCCTTGCGCTTCCCGAGTGAGGCAATGCCTCTCCCTGCTTCGGCTCGCGCACAGTGCGCTGCACCAACTGTCCTGCACCCACTGTTTGGAACTCCCTAGTGAGATGAACCCGGTACCTCAAACGGAAATGCAGAAATCACCCGTCTTCTGTGCCGCTCACGCTGGGAGCTGTAGACCGGAGCTGTTCCTATTCGGCCATCTTGGCTCCATCCCCACCAACACTTTGACTTTAGCCTCGTGAGACCCATTTCAGACTTCTGACCTCCAGAATTGAAAGATGATAATGTGTGTTGCTTTAAGCCACTAAGTTTGTGGTACTTTGTTACAGCATCCACAAAAAAAAAAGGATACAGAATCTGGGGTTAAAAAGGAAAGGTAAAGCTACGTGTGAAATCTATTTTAGAAATAGAACCAAACCTGGTAAAAGAAAACCACAGGGAAATGAAAGCTTATTTAGCAAGTACTCTGGGGGAGTATGGATGTTAACCTGAAGGGAGATTCACTTAAATCTTTACCTCTCCCTGAACAATCTAATTTATTCCAGATGAGTTACAGAATGGGATATATGGGAAGAAACTGGTAAAAAACAGAGGGAGAACAGAATGGTGAAGGGTCTTGGAATCACGACATAAGATGAATGAATGATAAGCCCTGAGACAAGAAGATGAGGGGTCCATGGTAGCCGTATCTGGAAAGTGCATACAGAGGACAGATCCAGGACTATGTGGGTTAGACATTTTGGGGAGATAAATTTCAGCTCAGAAGAAGGAAAACTTTCCAAATGATTGGCACTGTCTGAAACTGGCACAGGTGCCTTAGGAAGAAGTGAGCAGCATGTTCCTAGAGGTATTTAAACACAAAATTCTTGAAAGGCGATTCCTGAACTGGACATAGGATTTTGGAACTGGTAGGCCCCTCCCAGATTTGAGGTTGTGCCAAATACCTTCTGCAGCTTTGTGAGGACAGGGCCAATCAGTGCTCTTCTCTGTTTGGACTTGAAATAAACAAAGAAATTAATATCAGTTCAGAGACCAATTCCTCTCAGCTCCCTGATACAAGAAATATCAGAGAGAACATAAAATCCATGAAGTCTGAAGTGCATCCAAGGATATCATCCCCAAACAATTCCTCAGTGCTCCTGGGAATTACAAGGAAAGGTTAACAGATTTGCCTAAATTGACTATGGTCCCATGACAAATGGAGTGGTCTCTGCATGCTGCATTCTGGGTATGCAGGCAATCACCAAGGGCAGAGGGGCCTTGATGTGGCAAGGAAGGAGGACAAGGAAACTTCAAGGTTGATGCCTTGGCGGGACAAGCCAGTTGCCTGCCCTGGCCCAACCTCCCCTTCATTTCAACATGTTTGGGTTATCAACCAGTACCACCTCCTGCCTCCTAAGTTAACTTCATAGCTCAGCAGAGTTCCTCCTTGTTTTCTTCCACCTCTAGGGAGTTTCCAAAAAGAAGCTGATTTTAACAAACTTAACTTAGACTACGTTGAAGATGAGGAAACACAGGGAGGCTAGAGGACATACCAGCAGAGAGGCAATAGGGGCTGTCAGAGTCAGGAGGAGGATAGTGGGTACTGCACAGACTAATCTTCCCTGGCTTGCTAACTAGTCCACAAAATCATGACTTATCAGAGAGGAAGGGGCCTGGGAGTAGCCCTCCTGTCCCCTTTGCTTGTATAGGAGGAGGCTAAGTCTCTCTCACTGGACTGACAATGTGGCCTCCCTCCTGCTAGGCTTTCCTCCCCCAACTTTCAACCTGCCCTGATTTATCTCTTCAAAGGAACCCCACCTTAAATACCAGACAAATCCCAGCTTGGTTCTGGAAGGTACACTCATAACCTAACAATACTTGGAAGCCACAAAACCCCCATCCCCTCACCAAAGGCCTTCATGACTCTCCTCTCTCTTCTCCAGACTCTGTTCAGATTTTCTGTGGCCTAGTAGATGCTTCCAAACCCCCTTCCCCAGGAAGGCCAGTGGGAGGGGAAGAACGTGGTAAGCCAGATACTTGGCTGGTTTCAGTCAATGTGACATTAAAGATTTGCTAAGTATAATTTTTCCCTTCTGCAAACAAATACAATTTATAGTCCCAGGCATGACATCTTGCTGACTGATGATCCACATAGTTCACTAACAGCCTGCAGAGTGTCCCTTCTTAGGAAAATCTTTCCTCAAGCCCTGGTAAGATTCAAGATCAGCTAAGTAGCAGGCTGGAGATGCAGCCTGTCTGCAGTTCTGCTCTTCTGAATGGCTTGGAAGAGGCAGGAACAAGGAAGGAAGTGTTGTGGGCCTGGTTTTTATGGCCATCGTTACTTTACCGGATCCTCCCAACAGCCCTAGGATGTGGCCATGTGACCCCTAGCAAGTCATCTCATTTTCCTGAGCCTCAGTTTCCTCAAGGGTTAGAGGAGGGCAATCATACTGCCTGCCACAGACAAAGTACTTCATAAGAAGCTGTCGCTATTCCCACCATGCTGAGCACCCCTGCCATTCACCACCACCTGTGCCACAAGATATACATACAGGGTGCCTCTCATGGGCCAGGGTCTGTGCCAGGTGTGCACAGAGATTAAATGCCTATATGGCAGGACACTATTTAGTCTCCAGCTTACAGAACAGGGACTGAGCTCAGAGACACTGAGTAACTTGCCCAAGATCTCTTGGATAGGAAATGTGGCAATAGAGACTGGGAGCCCTGCCACCTGGCTCCTGGGCCTTCCCTCTTAACTGTCTCTGCTGTACTGCTTCCTGACTACTGATTCTCCAGTGCCAGGCATGGTTGTTAAACTGCTTTACCAAAAACTGTGGGGACGCAGGAAGGCTGGACGTGAGTTCCAGGGCATAGCCCCCATTGACCCTGCCCTAGTGGGGTTTTCTGGACGGGGGCCTCTCCTCTGCTCACCCTACCTGACATAAACCCTTTCGTGACGTATTCGCCCCCCATGGTCACTGCCTTCTCCTGCCCCAAGGCCACACTGAAGGCTGTCCCACATCTAGCCTGCCACACCCAGGGTGGCATCGCCCCTGGGATCTGTTCCAGGTGCACTCAGCAGAACTGGCCAAGCACATGTATCCATGAAGCTAGCTAGGTAGCCACATGGGGGGCTCATGTCATTTAATGAATTTGGCTCCTCCAATACAGTCAAAGGGTGCATTAACCACACAATGTGAGAGCAGAAAGGAAAGAAAAAAAGCTGGGATGTAACTTTACGGACTCATATAAAATTTGACATGTATTTCAAATGACATGTATTTCAAAATGTTATTTCAAAACATTGATAGTCTCACCGATATGTCCAGCAGCAAGAGAACAGGGGAAAAACATAATGACAACATTAGGTTACTGTACTGCCTTTAATTCTTGGGGGTTACCCATCACAGACGAATGAAAATGCATAAATTTGTAATTTCTTCTCCGTTAAAATCTGAAATTCTAATGTAATTCTAGTGTAATTTAGTATAAAAATGAGTCCATTCTAATCCACTCTTAATATGTAATTGAGCACAAAAGATTTCTTACTGTTACATATCTATTATCTTTTATTCATTCATTTATTCAATAAACATATGCTGACCTTTTACTCCGTGCCAGTCCTGGCTGGGCCCTGGAAGAAGGAGGGAAGAGGCACATCAGGCTTAGGCCCTGACCTTGAGCCTTGTGGTCTAGCACAGGAGACAAGACAGGAGCCTAAATAAGCAAGTGGAATATGGTCACAGTTTCCCAGGAACAGCAAAGCACTAGGCAGGAGGTTCCAAGGAAGGACAGAAGACTTGTAGCTGGAAAAAGAACTTAGTAGGCTTGCCCATCCTCTGGCTTCTCGTGATGACCAGGAAAGGGATGTAAGGCTGACTGGTAACATGGGTCGGAAAGAGTCCTGTGATCCAGTCCTAGGTTGGCAGTGAGCAAAGTGCATACCCTGGGGGCAGGTCCCTGCATCCCTCAGGGCCTGTTTTCTCAAGTGTGAACTAAGAGTTTTAGACCCCAAAAGTTCTATGGGCATTTCAAGGGTGAGGAGTCAGAGCCAAGTCCCAGATGTCTGGGCTTCAAATTCCCAGCCTTCTGGCCATCCTTTTGCCATCTCCAACCACACAGCAGCTAGCATTAGCTCAGGCTTTGAGTCAGAATCATAGCGCCTAGGAAAGAGGGCTAAAATTAGTAGAGGAGCAATGTACTTTCTGTTGCCCTGATGTCTTGAGAGCATCAATCAAAGACCCTTGTTCTAAATATGTCTCAAGGCAAGAGCAATGATAATGCCAACAATGTTAAAATGCACAGCAAACAAACAAATATACTTCTCTCCCATCTTCAGTCTCTCTCCATCCCATTTTATCTTCATTTTATCAGGTACAAAACAAAATACATCAGAATGGATGAAATACAGCTCAAGTGAGCTGAGAGGTAAATTAATCGAAATGCAGGAGCCCTCTTGAGGGCCATTATGACTGGCCACTCTTGGGGTTTCCTGGATACCGCTGGGAACCAAGGCCCCTCTTGAGCAACTCAGCACACAGATGTTTCTGCCACTTATGATGGCCTCCAAGCACTGAGCTGGAAGCCTCTGATTGAACAGGGCTGTGGGCCTGGAAGAAGCCAATTTTCCCCTCTATCCTTCTCTCTGCCACTTCCAAAGAGTTGGTTGCATTGATATTCACTCCCATACTGACCCTGACCCCTCAGTTGCTTCTGAGGAGCAATAGTACATCAAGACTCCTTATGGGGGTTCATTCTCTGCATGAGTTTTCCAGGTATGTCATACAAATTGTCACAAACAGGCTGGCTTATGACAGCAGAAATTTATTCTCTGAAGGCTCTGGAATAGAATCTGTTCCATGGCTTTCTCCTAGCTTCTGGTGACTGTCAGCAATCTTTGGTGTTCCTAGCCACAGTGCTTCAATTTCTACCTTCATTTTTACATTGCCTTCTCCTCTGCGTGTCTTTTTCTCTTCTGTCTTCCATAAGGATACATGCCATTGGATTTAGGGTCCACCCTACATCCAGGACAATATCATCTGGAAATACTCAATTACATCTGCAAAGACCCCTTTTCCAAGTAAGGTCACATTCACAGTTTCTGGGTGAACATATCTTTTGGGGAGGGATCCCACTCAATGCAGTACATCTCCCTCAGAGCTGTTGTGTTTTCCAGATTCAACTGGCAGCACTCAGGCAGAGAGAGATTCAGGTCTGGGCAATCAGGGCTCTCATCCATTTTATTGGACAAGAGCATCCTGGAACACTTGGCTCCTAAGACCCCTTCCAATAGAGCACAAAGTGAACTCTGGAGCTAGGTTCCCTGAATTTGCATCCAGGCTCTGACACTTCTTAGCTGCTGTGTGACACTGGGAAAATCACTTCACGTTTCTGTGCTTCAGTCCCCTCATCTGCAAAATAGGGATGATAACAGTACTTACCCACAGGGGAAGAGTAAAACATTTTGTTGTTGTTGTTGTTTGCTATACTGCCCACTACCTTGCTCAAATTGCTATTGAGCAAGCTCATATTATCACACTCCTTTTCCCAGAAGTAGAATCATAACTGGAACTAAGCATGACTAGAACAGAACTAGAAGCAACCCTAGAGGCACTTACTAGGCATTTACACAGATGCTCATTTACAGGGGAACTGTCACAATACTGAGACTTTTTAAGCAAAAGAAACAAAATCTATAAGAAAATGTGGCACATATACACCATGGAATACTATGCAGCCATAAAAAATGATGAGTTCATGTCCTTTGTAGGGACATGGATGAAGCTGGGAACCATCATTCTCAGCAAACTATTGCAAGGACAGAAAACCAAACACCGCATGTTCTCACTCAAGGACAAATTAGGATATACCTAATAAAGGATTAAGGGACAGACACCAAATGGCACATGTATACATATGTAAAAACTGCAATTCTTAAAGTATATAAAAAATATATATATATTTAAAAAAAGAAACAAAATCTATACCACCAAGGAAATATCTCCCTTGAAAGTAGTCCCCTTGAGAGGCTTTACACACTTTCCTAAAGCTGCTGTTGCTCAAACCCGATGGGGCTGTGGAAGTGGCCCTTAGAGACAATTTATGTATACCACCATCCATTGGAGCCAAATCCACACTTCCCTGGTTTAACCATCCACCTTCTCCACATTCTCTTAGAAAGCTTGTGGGCTATTGAGAATAAAAGCCACCCTCAAATGATAAAAAGCTGTTCCAGGAATGGCTGGCCAGCTCTGAAGGCACACTCTCAAACATTCACTTAAAACTCAGGTTGGAATATTTAACAACGGTGAGCTGGCCACCATTTCCCAGCAATGCCATATCCCTTAACTTATTTCATTCTCAACAAACCTGTGGCTAGATGCTTTATTGCCCCTTTACTAATGGGGTAACTGAGGACCAGTGAGGGTAACCAGCTTCCTCAAGGTCACATACCTAGGCCAAAGCAAACGGGAGGGCTGAACTCAGACTTTTTTTGCTTCCTAATTTATCACTCTTTCCACCACTCCAGGATGAACACAGATGCGTCCCATTACTTTAGAGGCAAATCTTACATGTTCAACATAATTTTCTGATTGTCTACTTTGTCCTTATTTTCTAAGAAATATCCTTTGGAAAAGTTAGTATGAGCTTGGGGAAAATAAGGGGTCTTAGTCTGCTCTACACTGTAGGCCGAGGCCAGCATGTTGCTCTGCAATCAACAACCATGTGTGAAAATACTAAGAGATGCCAGTGCAGACTGGTCCCACTGGCCTTTAGGGGGTACCCTCATCTTCATGGTCCTGGGCTTCCTTATATTCATCTGTAAAACTTGCATAGTGATAACAGGAGAGACAGGGTTGGGCTCAGAGGGATTTTGTGAATCCCAATCTTTCCTGTGGTTAGCAATTGGAAGTGCTCTTCAGTGGGAGCACCTTTGAGCTGTCCTACAAACAACAGCACTGGCCTAGGAAGGGGTTAACACTCAGAGTCCTGCCAGCCAAATCAACTGGCAGAAGAGCCTAGAGAGCAGACAGCTGCAGAGGTGTGCACATGATTCCTAGGGCCGACCCAAGGTCGCAGCTCCTCACGATGGCTTTATGAAACTGGAACAAAGCGAAACAGGGAGGGAAGCAAAAGGGAGGGGGACAAGCACAGTTCCTTACTCTATGCAGAAAAATAGGACATTTTAGGATGGAAAGAGGCCAGAAAGCCACTGAGAGCTGCCTCCTCCTTTCTCAACCATGAATTCTGGTGCAGTATAATCTTCCTCCTAATGCTTGTGGAACCATTTTTAAAAGCAAAAACCACCATTCCCACTAGCAGTTTCCATTATTGCCATTGGTGATTTTTTTCCTGTGCTGTAACCGTCCTCTATGGCAGGAGATGGCAATGCCTTTCCTTTGGTGCTGAGCTTGCCTAGTGATGCTGTTTCTCCACAGGTTCTGAGCTCCAGGACATTGCTGTCCTCTGGGCTGAATTTCCTGGGCCCTGTGGTCCTCACTCCTAAGCAAGCCATGCTTGCCATTCTCCATCCCACTATGGAATAAAATCCTCAATCCCTTGATGTTTAGAAAAGAAATCTTATCTCCCAGGAGGACTTAGGGCCTTGGCATATCCTTCACTGAAGGAAAATCCCCCTCACCTCAGAGAGAAAAGGTGCCTAGACCTCCCTGTGAGTTTAATTTTCCCAAGAGGCTTTGCTGCCAACTTGGAGAAAATTCCTAGGCCCCAAGTGAAGCTGGCTATTTCTGCTTTCCCCCCCAAGGCTCTTACCCAGTCTGCTAGTTTCTGGCCTGTGTCACAGCTAGTCCTTAATGACAGGCAGTTTTTAAATTATCAGTTACTTGTCTGAGTGTTTGGGCTTACTTCCTGGTCCCCTCTGTGGGAGTTAACTCAGACCAGCCCTGGTAAGGAGCCTAGAATTTCCTTCACTTTGCTCTGACATGCAGTGCCACCTGCTACCCCCAACCAAATAAATTATGTATTTGAGAAGACAGTCCTTGTTGAAGGAGGCAGAGACAGCTGTCACTACTGCATTGTGGCCAGAAGTGTGCCCAGTGGCGAGCTTTCTCTTGCCTCCAGGAAGATGCCTCTGTAGGTCGGGCATCCTCCACTGGGCTCCAGTGTTGCCCTGTGCATACTCTACCACTGCCCTTGCCACGCTGCATTCTAATTATGTTTGCTTGTTGGCCAACCCCAGTAGGAGTGAGGCCTGTAAGGAGAGAACCATGGTATCAGTGTCACTAGTCTTCTCAGAATAGAGCAGAGGGCCTGACTGGAGCAGCAGGTGTCCAGTAAATAAATATTGGTTGAGTGAATGAGGAATAAAGTAGCCAAGTAACCTTCAATATGGTGTCCAAGTGAAAATAAACAAAGGACTAAGACAGGAATGGGTCAGCCAATCTGCCTCAGTCCCTGCCAGCACCCACCTCTCACTGCCAGGCTTAAGGCCTCTACCCACAGTCTGTCTTGGCCTTACCATATACCTGACAGGGCCCACCCAGTAGCCTCTATCTTGCTGCCCTAGAGCCAGCAGCTGGTGCAGCTGGGGGAGCCCTGTGACCCTGTGCCTATAGAGAAACAGTCTTTTACTGCTGCCACCATGTTGGCCAAGTCCATATAGATGGGCTGTGCCTTGGTTTCTGTGCTGAGCATTCCCGCTCCTTGCTGGACCTGGGTCCCTGCCCTAAGCCCCAATGTGTTTGGATCAGGTCTGTTTCCCTGCCATGCTTTAGTGTGGCCTCATCAGACAGACAAACCCCTCTCTCCCCAGCTGCTGACAGGCTTTTGATGTGAATGACTTGGCATCTGGCAATGTATCACCAAGCACCAGACTTCCAGTGTCCCGAGCACCTATTGCCATGCTGACCCACCAGATGAGCCCCTGAACAAGCCACACCCACATTGTCCTCACCACTTTTGGCAACGTCCAGGCCTTCTCAGCAGCTTTTGAAAGGACCTGTCTCTGTAGCCCCATAAAGGGGCCAAAGACGCAGTGCGGCCCACAATTGAGCTCACCCATGTTACTGCCAAGGGAGTGAAAACTGATCCCCCAAAGCTACAGAGAACAAAGCATTAAGTATTAAATGGAAGCTCTGTGGAGACTGTTCCTAAGTCAGATTTAATGGCGCACCTGTCACCAAATCCTCCTCAACACCTCCAATCGCTACTCAATCACACTGGTCAAAAGTAGCTCTTCCTGAAAGAAACACACTTTCCTTACACACTGATGAGATCCCAGTGCACAGCCTTCACCAGAGTACTAAATGGGATAGTTGCAAACTCGCCTCATGTCAACACGTCCTCACTAATAGCCACCATTTCCAAGGGCATCTCTGAATTACTCTTCTCAGGGTTCACATTTCAGGATAGGCTCATGGGCAAGGTTGCATTGTGACGAAATGCTTTTGTATTTCAGAATATAAATTCCCCTAAATGGGGCCCAAGAAATGCCCATCTTCACTGCAGTGCCCTCTATGGTGATAGGACAGATAGCACTAGCCCAATAATGAACCTTTATTGAGTGTTCCCAACGTAACCCACCCTGTGCCTGACCCTTCCCATTTACTCCTCAGAAACACTTGACAGAAGGGTGAAGTGACTCACCCAAGATCACACAGCTAGTAAGGAGGGGGAGACAGGATTCCTCCCAGGACTCCCTGACCCCAAAGTCCTGGATTGCCACATAGCTTATCTCCCTATTCTTGGGTTGTCTCAGTTTGAGTCTAAAGCTTCAAAGCAACACAGAAAGATGGAGCCCTTGCTGATTCAAGATGTTGAAATATCGGGAGAAGGCTCTCCTCATAGCTATTGGCTTCCCCAAATGGAACCACCTGTGGGTCTGTTTCTAGGTAGATGAATATGAGGTAGCTTCTTATGATCCAAACTTAGATACTCTGCTAGCAGGGGCCCAGGTCCCAACTGGCCTTTATGGGGCCGGTGTGCCCTGGCACTCAGAGAAGCAGGGCCTGTATGATCTAGTCAAATGCTGGAAAGCCTATCTTCTACAGAGCTTCAAGTGTGACCCCGTACCCATGGATCCTACCATAGCTGTTGCTCTACATCAAGCCCTGTACTCTGAGGTGAAGCAGACCCTGAGCCTATCCTCGAGGAGCTCAGTCTCTTGAGCAACCAGAGTAGCTGTGGCCATGCTGAGACAAAGGAGAGGGTGATGGGCACCACAAGGGAGGTTAAAGTGATCACAGCAGGCTGGGGGCCAGAAGGGCTTCCTCTGAGCTGGGCCTTGAATTCTAGATCTGATTTTAGATAGGCAAACATGATAAAGGAAAAGATGTCTCAGGTATAGGGACGAGCATAAACTAAGGCATGAAGTCAAAGCAAAGGCTCAGAGAGAGTCACGGTATAATAGCAAAGACCAAATCTGCCTGAGCACAGGGTGTGTGGAGAGTATGGGGCCAGACTGTGCATGATAGACTTGCACTGCAGTGCTCACAGCCACTGACCACTAGGCAGCCACGATGGTTAAGCACTGGGCCAGATGCTCTGCATTTATTGTTATCTCTTCAATCCTTGCAACAGCTCTGTGAGGCATTATTATCTTCCTTTGATGGATGAGTAAACAGAAGCTCAGAAAGAAAGGTGAAGTAATTGTCCAAGGTCATATATGAGATAGAGCTGGCATTCAAAACCAGATTTGCTTGGATCTACAGCCAACCATCTTTTCCACTGCTCTGCACTGAAGAGATGAGTTAGGAAAGGCCTTTAATGTCAAGCGTAGGAGGTCCAGCTCCCCAGGAAGTGATGGAAAACAGGGCAGTTGGGCGAGAGAATGAAATTTGAGAATGCCACTGCCAGATTTTGGCAGTGGCAACTGTGCTACCTGCACTACCAAAATGGTTTCAATTTGGGCAGCATCTTGGATGCCGGGTTTTATCAGGACCAGGGGGATGTGAGGGATAGATGCCTTCTAGGAAGCCAAATGCCAGAGAAAGAGTAAGGGGAGTCTCAAAGTGAAGTTTCTGTAGAGCTAATGGTTTCTACCATGGTCTGGTAGCAGGCTGCATTCCCAGCAGCCTAACAAAGGAAAAACATAAGCCCTTAAGATATGATTCATAGTTACCACTGGGGGAAAATGGGTAAAGTATACACTGGATCTCTTCGTATTGTTTCTTACAACTGCATATGAATCTACAATGATCTCAAAATTATTAAAAGTTCTATTAAAAAAACTAAAAATGAATTTCCTGTATATTTAAATCTTGCCCATTGAAAATATGCCAGTTTTCATATTAATACCTTGATCCTTTGGATTGGGTGACTCTTTTTTTGTTGGGAAACTAGCTGGGGTGGGGGCTGGGGGGGATAGAAGAAATACCTAATGTAGATGACAGGTTGATGGGTGCAGCAAACTACCATGGCACATGTATACCTATGTAACAAACCTGCACTTTCTGCACATGTATTCCAGAACTTAAAGTACAATAAAAAAGATTACCTCTCCCCCCACCAAAAAAAAGAATGATTCTACATGCTCCAAATCACATCTATAAGATGGGTTGTTCTGAGTCCAAGCCACCTAAAAACAGAACTGTTGCCTGGTTTTGCTCTATAGGCATTCTCCAGCCTCCTCACTTAATAACAATAACAACAACAATAAAATGTGTTCCTAAAACAGTTGACAAAAGCTTTCACGTTCATTTTCCCATGGGTACTTCATAACATCCCAGTGAGGTCAGTAGAGCAGGGCTTTTAACCCCATTTTACCAAGGAGGAAACTGAGGCTCCAAGAAGCTAAGAAATTCACCCAAGGTCAAGTGCTAGAACTCAGATTTGACTGGAGTAATTCTATTCCAAGCCTGGTGCTCTTTCCATTCTGTTAAAGGTACCAGCAAAATGATTTTCTGAAAAACTGAACTGTGGTATTTTCCAAGCTGCTCTTGGTCGAGATAAAGTATTTACATGTGGCCTTGTCCTAGAAACCACATCTCCAGCCACCTGGAACCCAGTACAACTGTTCTAAGTCCAGGCAAATGCCTCACTCTGCTCCAAGATCACTGCGGGACTCGAGGCGGCTCTCCCATCTCTCCCTCTGTGGAAGAAAAGACTTGCATGCAAATAAAGTGGGACATTTCTATTTGCATTTGGGGAGATGCAGCCAAATAAAATATGATGACCACATTAACTAAATATTGCAGGCATTTCCTTTCCAGTTTTCCTGCCTGTCACCCACTCAATCTGGTGTAGAATGGCCATGCAAGAATGTGATAAATATTTTTTCCTTTCTAAACTGGGATTTCACATGTATAGAGAAGGATTAGGTTGAGACAGTTAACTGCTGAGATTTTGGCTTTCCTTGGGCCAAATATCTGTGGACAGTTGAGGTTGTTCAGGATTGAGCTATAGTTGGGAGGGAATCTAGGTATGATGCAGTTTTTTAAGGCACGCTTAGTCCAAAATCCAGGGCTGGGACACATATCATCTTTGTTGTGCTTCAGGTTACTCAGAGGCAGATGGGCCAAGAGGTGGAAAATCTTTGTAAATAAATGGATTTGAGCCTAGTTGCTGCTTGGCTGCTTTAAAGCATGATATTTTTCCCACCTGGAATTTGTCTCAAAGGACAATGAATGGGTGTCTCTGATCTGGGGTTAGGAAATGGTTAGAGCTCAGCAGCAGGCACCAGGGCCGACACGAAACTCTCAGTCAGGCTGGCAGGAGAACAATTCCTACCTTGACCAGAAAGCCTTTCCACTCCCTGATTATAGAGCTTGAAGTATAGGCCTGGATACAAGGAGGATTCAAGCAGGAAGGGAGGTCAGAGATGGGATAAGGCCAACTCCCTTAATCTGAAGCTAGAGGAACCAAGGCCCAGAGAGGGGCAGGGACTTATGGAAAACCAAGAGCAAGGCAGGGCAAAGCTGGGGCCAGGGCTCAGGCTGCCAGACTCTGCAGGCCATGTTACTTCTCCCTACTCCAGGCCATCTCCCACCACTTGGGCCACAGAGCTAGGGGTGGACGAGCTACTTTCCTTATCATTTGTAGCTTGACCTGAGGAAAGCTCCTTCCCATGACTTAAAGGAAGATACAGATGGCACTGAAGACAATGTCCCCAGCAAAGAGGAGCCATGAGCAGATCTTGGACCTATTTACAATAGAAACAAGAGAAGGGCCATCTATTGCCAAGCCCTTGTCCATTGGACTGGCCCTTCCTTCCCAGATGCTCTGTTCAACCTTCATCAACTCAGCACTTCACTCCGGGGCCTGGCTTAACCAGGTCTTTCTGTGGGTCTGATGGGCCCACATGTAACTCCAGGCAGCAATCTCTCAGAGAATGGGGGAAATGGATGGTGCTTGGAATGTGATTTTTGAGCAAGTGGCTGATTGACTGGGCCTATCATCTTGTTTTGTGTGTGTGTATGTCTGTGTGTGTGTGTGTGTGTGTGTGTGAGAGAGAGAGAGAGAGAGAGACAGAGGGAGAGAGAGAGAGCAAGAGAGAGCATGGAGGGAGGAAGGGGAGAGAAGGAGCAGTAGCTGCTCATAACCCAAAAGGGAGTTTTGAAAGGAGAACCTAGCTGTGACTCTGAGAGGCCAGGGGTTCTCAGAATTTGCATTGTAGAGTGACTTCAAACTAGGGTGGGACTTTCACAAAGGAAGTGAAGTGGCACCTCAAGGTCCGCCTGTGTGTCACATAGGACACCAGGCCATAGGCCAACTTGGGGCATACTTTACAGAGCATTTCCCTCATGCTCCCTTGGTTAACTTTCCCAGTGACCTGTGTATGTACATGTAGTGTGTGTGAGGGGGAGTATTATCCCCATTTAACTGATGATGAAGTGGAGGCTCAGAGCACATAAATAACTTCCTATGGTCACACAGCCAGCATATGACAGAGTTAGGCCTCAAACCCAGGTATTCTCCCTTCGTATCCCATTCTTTCTTCATTATAGACAGTATACCCTAGTGGATAGGAGGCAGGCTCTAGGATCAGAGATACATGGGTTCAAATCCAAGCTCTACTGCTTCCTGGAGTACTTATTTATCAGATGTAATGCTTGTGACCATGAAATGAGAGTACCTGATGACAGCGTAACACAGGCCTAAAAGACCCTTCTTGCCTTTCTGAAAGCAAGTCAGAGGGAAGTGTAGCTGTTGGCACAACCTTCAGCCTCTTAGCATCAGCCATCTAGCTACCCCATGCTAGGCTATAAGGTGGAGAGAGTGGGGGAAAACGGCCCTTTCTCCCCACAAACCCGTGCTTGCTGCTTGCCCTCACTTCCTTGCCCTCAGCAGTCTGAACTTAGACTCCCAGTCTCATCCCTCTGCTCCCACATCCCCCAGCCCTGGCCTAACACTCAGCTCTGCAGCCTGACCCTGCTTGTGACATTCCACATGGGTACATGAGAAGCAGATCAATGATATTTCCTGAGCCTTTTGCCCATCTTTCCCAATCCCCTATTTTCTTCTCCCATCCCCTCCATAAAGGGAGGAAATCATTTTTCCCTTTAGCCGTGGTGTAAAAAGGACACACAGACCCTCAACCTGAATTCATGGGCACAACTGGCAGAAGGACTTGCAGCAGGAGAGCACTGCTCTCCCTCATCCATCTATTCAGTCACTCATTCTTCATGCAGTTGACCCTCATTGGCTTGGGTGTGGTCTCATGTCAGACTCCATACCAGGCTATGCCAGGACAGAGATCAAGACACTCCAGGCTAGGCTGGACCCATTGCCTTTCACTAAATATCCTCATTTTATTTTCATAATCATGCCTGAAAATAATTATCATCCCATTTTATGGAAGAGGGAATTGAGGCTCATGCAGGGATATGATTTGTCTGTTCATAATATAAATAAAAATAGTAAGTAGGCTAACTAAAATTTGAATTCATATCTCTCTGTACCCTCAACTTATGTTCCTTCAATTTTCCAGGCTAGGCAGGGAAAGAGAGAAGTCAGAAGAGACTCATGGAGATCTCTTCTCCTCCCAACGGGGACCTGGGCCAGATCAGAGAAAGCAAGGAGCATGGGCTTCTCAACTAGAACACTCCATGGCTGAACTGACAAATAATTACATGGAACCACATGGCTGTGGGCTTAAACCTATCTGTGCCTCTTACAAGTACTCTGCTCAATTAAAGGCAGGACTTGGTAGTCCTAACTGGCAATGTGTGGTGTGGTCGAGAGAGTCCAGGCCAGAATAGGGCAGCCTGTTCTGTGTCCCAACAATATTCTGTGCAGACCCTCCCCCATTATGGCCCTTATTATCTTAAACTTTCATTACCCATTGTTATGGGATGAATTGTGGTCACCCTAATGTTTGTATGTTGAAGTCCTGTATTTGGACAGAGGGTCTGCAAAGAGGCAATTAAGTTAAAATAGGGCCACTAGGGTGGGCCTTAATCCAGTATGACTGGTTTTCTCATAAAAGGGTGAAATGAAGACACAGAGACACGCACAGAGGGAAGATGATGTGAAGAGACACAGGGAGAAGACAACCATCAGAAGCCAAGGAGAGAGGACTGAAACACATCCTTCCCTCACAGCACTCTGAAGGAACCAACCTTGGTGAAACCTTGATCTCAGACTTCTAGCCTCTGGAACTGGGAGAAAATCCATTTCTGTTGTTCAGGCCGCCCAGACTGTGCTACTTTGTTATGGCAGCCTGAGCAAATGAATACACCAATATACAGAGATCTGTGTTCCCCATTGGGCCATAAATGTCTTGCGGAGTGTAGCCCAGCACCAGCTCAGTGGATGATCAGTCAAGAGTTGCTGTATGTGGCAGCCTTTCCCAGGGTGGATGTGGACAGAATATTAGGCTGGGAGGCCATCTCTGCCCCATTCCTCTCTGGATAGGTCTGAGGAGGCCTGCTTGCTGGCCCCTCCCTCCCTGGGCTTTCTTCCAGTCAAAGAGGACATCCTTCCTTACAGGAGATGGCTGTGCTCCCGCCAGAGCATGTGAGCAGCTGCACCTGCCTGCAGGGATAGTTGTGAACAAGGAGACAGCAGAGATCCTAGGTAGCACGTGTTCCTGGAGGCTTTAGGTCACTCTGAGAAATGCTTAGTTCCAGTTCTCTTCACCAAACAGCATGGGGCAAAGGCCCTCAGAACCAGGGTATGGCATCATTCTGCCATTACCTGAAAGGAGACTAACTCTCCAGGGATTAGAGAAGGCTTCACAAAGTGGTGACGTTGGAACTGCAGCTTGAAGAATGAAAAGGAAAAGACAGTAGGGGAAGGGAGGAGAACTCCAGGTATAAACAAAGTAAAGCAATATACAGGTAAATGAAATGTTCAGGGAACAGAAGGAGGTCTGGTATAGCTGAAGCATCAGGAGCTGTGGAAGGTGGTGGCCCAGTCATCTGGACAGGTAACCAGGAGGTAGAATGCCAGAGTGTGAACACTAGGCCTAGGGGTTGGGATTTCATTCCAAAGTCAGTACAGATCCAGGCCTTGTGAGTAGGAGGCATGACTTTGCGGTGGGAAGAACAGCCTTTAAATCACGGCCAGTGGAGGAGACAGCCTAGAGCAAGGGAAACAAGGGTTGGAGCTTTTGCTGGCACCCATGTGAGATGAGTGGTCTGAACCTCGGAGGTCCAATGGTAAGTGACAGCTGAGGGAGAGTGGGAAGTTTTTAGCTGGGCAGCTGGGGATATGATGGGCCTCCCAGCCAAAATCCCAAACTGTCTGGCTCTGTCTGCTGTATACATTTGTCAGTCTCCTTCTCAGACTGTGTGTTCTCCAAAGTCAGAGGAACTTCTACTTCTCTCCACAAAGCCCACTGCCAAGCCTAGCCCAGAGTCAGGGCCCTGCATGTAGTGAAGAGTCTCTCAGGAAAAAATATATTAATTTGCAAAAGAAGGAACGAATGTCAAGCTTCTGTTTTAACACTGCAGAAAGACCCTCTGCCTCACAAAAGACAAAAGGAATGAAAGGTGGGGAGACCCTAATAGACATCTACAGAACTCTCCACCCCAAATCAAGAGAATATACATTTTTTTCAGCACCACACCACACCTATTCCAAAATTGACCACATAGTTGGAAGTAAAGCTCTCCTC
>NW_026652282.1:127066380-127077487 GCF_009828535.3 Hylobates moloch
AAAAAAAAAAAGAATTTATTTCCAATTAAAATATGAAAAAAAAAGATTAAAAAAAAAAAGAAAGGTGGGGAGACTTCATTGTGAAAAGCAGTCAATATTTAAATCTAAAACTTTAGAAGCATTCGTGGAAGTTGGTTGCCGATAGCAAAGAGGAATTTAAACTTAGGAAGTGCAGTAGCTCATTGGGACTTACGTTGTCAAGAAGAAGGGGAGGAGAGTTCATGTAAAAAGAACAGCTCCATCTAGCAGCATTAATCCCCAATGGCTTTGGATCAATTTTGGCTTAATAATACTACAAGAGAAAAAGGGCCTTTTCAGCGTCAAGGAAAATCCTGCTTTCAGAGAGTCATTCTTTGCCTATCTCCAACAGGTCTTAGGATGAGTGTGTATCACGAGCTCATCTCCGAAGAAGTTCTGCAAAGCCCTCAGGGACATGCAGCATGAGTCCCATCCCCTGGCAAGAAGCTAAGTCCCATGTCTGTGAGTGCATGGTCCTGCCATCCAGTATATATGCTCTGGCATATAAATGGCATCCCAATGTTACAGATAGGAGAGCTGACCAGTAAGGGAGGACTTACAGTTCTTATGGAATTTGTGCTCAGCAGAGCAGGCAAAGCCTTCAAAGACCAGGGTCCATAGAGGAGGGTAGCTAGGACACATCAGTGGAAGAGCTGTGAGTATAATGTAGAGCTCTTGACTCCTGGGCCAGGGCCCTTTCCACTAGACCATGTTGTCTGTCTCTCAGACTAGGCCCATACATTCAACCAGTTTGACCATTTTGATGGAATTGGATGTTCGAATTAGTGACCATTAATTTGGCTAATTTCTTTTCTTACCCAAATGATCAATTGTTTACATTAGCCAGTAAATGAGTCTAAATGAAGTGGTTGTTCAAATAGTCACTTGACTATGGTTGAACATGAAGGGTTTTGTGATTTAGAATTGGGAGTTGTCTGTCATCACAGTTAAATGATCCATCAAAGCGCAGCAGGTTAAGAACAGGCCTAAGTGGTACATCCATATAATAGAATACTATTTAATGATAAAAAATAAGTGAGCCATCAAGCCATGAAAAAACATGGAGGGACCTTAAATGCATATTACTAAGTGAAAGAAGACAGCCTAAAAAGACTACATATTGTATTGTTCCATTTATAAGACATTAGGGAAATGACAAATTATGGAGATGAAAAAATATCAGTGGTTCAATGAGATACCATCTCACGCCACTTAGAATGGTGATCATTATAAAGTCAGGAAACAACAGATGCTAGAGAGGCTGTGGAGAAATAGGAATGCTTTTACACTGTTGGTGGGAGTGTAAATTAGCTCAACCATTGTGGAAGACAGTGTGGTGATTCCTCAAGGACCTAGAACCAGAAATACCATTTGATCCAGCAATCCCATTACTGGGTATATTCCCAAAGGATTATAAATCATTCTGCTATAAAGATACATGCACATGTATCTTTATTGCAGCACTATTTACAATAGCAAAGACTTGGAACCAACCCAAATGTCCATTAATGATAGCCTAGATAAAGAAAATGTGGCACATATACACCATGGAATACTATGCAGCCATAAAAAAGGATGAGTTCATGTCCTTTGCAGGGACATGGATGAAGCTGGAAACCGTCATCCTCAGCAAACTAACATAGGAACAGAAAACCAAACACTGCATGTTCTCATTTATAAGTGGGAGCTGAACAATGAGAACACATGGACACAGGAAGGGGAACATCACACACCAGGGCCTGTTGTAGGGGTGGGGTCCAAGGGGAGGGAGAGCATTAGGACAAATACCTAATGCATGCAGGGCTTAAAACCTAGATGACGGGTTGATGGGTGCAGCAAACCACCATGGCACATGTATACCTATGTAACAAACCTGCATGTTCTGCACATGTATCCAGAACTTAAAGTAAGATTCTTTAAAAAGGCATTCAAACAGAAAGCGAGGAAGTCAAACTATCTCTGTAAGAAAAAAAAATCAGTGGTTGGCAGGAGTTTGAGGGGAGGAGGAAGTTTTGGAGGAGTGCAGCAGAGGGGATACTTAGGGCAGTAAAGCAATTCTGTATGATTCTGTAATGGTGGATACATGACATTATGTATTTGTCAAAATTCAAAAGGTGAATCTCAAACTATAGACTTGAGTTAGTGATAATGTACCAGTATTGGCTCACCAATTGTAATAAATACACTACACCAGTGCAAGATGTTAATAATAGGGGAAACAGAGGGAGTAGATGAGAGCCCTCTGTTCTTTCTGCTCTATTTTTCTGTAAACCTAAAACTACCCTAAGAAATAAAATTGATTAATTGTAAAGAACCATCCTAGGTGTCCAGGTATGGAGGGAAGCAGTACAGAGCTGAAAAGTTTCTGTTCCATCACAGAGACAAATGGAATAGTAGACTATGAAATCTTGGCTAAAGTCCGCACTGACACATCTAAATGAACACAGAACAATTTGGTCATGTATCTAAATACTTAGGAATATTCATATACAGGCATCATGTAGTCATGGTCTTCCATGATCTACTGTATGTATCTAAACAACAGCTCCAGAACAATATGAAAATGGAAAAAGCAAAATCAAAGAGAAACTTACAACATAGTTGTCATTCTATGGTTATCAAGACCCTTATAAATGTTCCCTTTCAATCTATACAAAGAAACGGAACTCTTTAGGCTCTTATTATTCTTCTGTAGCGTGGGTTTTTGTGACAAGTCCTGGCATGCCTAGGACCTGGAGCAAACAAGTTGATATGGCAATAAAAATACAAAAGAACACAGTAGACAAACACCACTGGGTCGATCTTACATGCACAATTGAAAATTATGGAACATAACAGTCTAAATTCTACACGTAGGCATGAAGTTCAAGGTACTTCATCATAAGTATTATTATATATGACCTTTGTTAAGTTAGATCCATGGAGATGAGACGACTTTCAGGAGGCTTAAGAGATCCCTCAAAAAACCATTCTTTTCATGAGAGAAAAGATGAAACAACTCCCTAGTAATCAGGGAAATAGAAACTAAAGAAGATATATTTCATACCCATCTATTTGGCAAAATATTAAAGTCTAACAGTATCAGGTGTGTTGCTCATAATGTGAACAAGCAGTGCTGCTGGAAGCATAAACTAGCATAACTGTTTTGGAGACCAATCTGACAATGCCTATTAGAGTTGCTTAAAGTGGAAGTTTAGATAGTTCCTTTCAGATGTTTCTTCTTTTCTAAATTAGCACTGAATTCAAAAATTTTCTTTATAAGCCTTGTTTTAGCTGCACTCCACAAATTTTGTCATATTGTGTTTTTATTTTCATTTAGTTTAAAACATTTTCTAACTTCTCTTGAAATTTGTTTTTTGACCCATGGGTTTTTTAGGAATGTGTGGTCTGATATTTATATATTGACACCATCAAGAAAGTGGAAAGACAGCCCACATAATGGGACGAAATATTTGCAAATCATATATCTGATAAGGGACTTGTATCTAAAACATATAAAGAACTCTTACAACTCAAGAATAAAAATATAAATAACCCTATTATAAAGGGGCACAGGATCTAAACAAATATTTCTCCAGACGAGATATCCAAATGGCCAATAAGCATATGAAAAGATGTTCAACATCACTAGTCATCAGAGAAATAGAAGTCAAAACCACAATGAGATATCACTTCACATCCACTAAAATGGCTAGAATAAAAAAGATAACAGCATGCGTTGAGGAATATGCAGAGAAATCAGAACCCCTATACACTGTTAGTGGGAATGAAAGATGGTGCAACCACTTTGGAACACTTTCTGACAGTTCCTAAAAAAAAAAACACAGTTATAAAATGGTCCAGTTAATTCCCAAGAAAAATGAGAAGATATGCCCACACAGAAACCTGTACACAAATTTTTATACCAGCATTATTTATCATAGTCAAAAGGTGGAAATAACCCAAATTACCATCAATAGATGAGTGGATAAGCAAAGTGTGGTGTATCTATATTATGGAATGTTATTCAGACACAAAAAATGAAGTATTGATATATGCTGCAACATGAAATAGCCTTGAAAACACTACACTAAGTAAAAGAATCCAGTCACAAAAGACTACATACCATATGGTTTCACTCTTATGGAAGTCCACAATAGGGAAATCTACAAACAGAAAATGAATTAGTGATTGCTCTGAGTGGGGTGGAGAGATGAAAGCGTGATAACTAAAGGATACAGGGGTGATGGTTGCACATATCTGTGAATACACTGTGCTAAAAACCATCAAATTGTACATTTTAAATGAGTGAATTGTATGGCATGTGAATTATATTTTTTAAAAGCTGTTAAAAACATGCATTGAGAATTTTTCAGGTATCTATTTGTTATTGATGGCTTGTTTGGTTGCTTGGTGATTAGAGAACATCCTTTGCATTATTTAAAAGTCTGTTAAATTTATGGAGGCTTTTTTATAGTCCAGAATATGGTCTTTCTTAGAGAATGTTCTGTGTGCACCTGAAAATAATGTATATTCTGCTCTCATTGGGTATAATGTCCTATAAAAGTCAATTAGATCAATTTGATTGATACTGTAATTTAATTCTTCTTTATCCTAACTGATTTACTTTCTATTTGTTCCATCAATAAATGAGAGAGGAATGTCGAAGTCCCTAACTATAATTATAGACTTGACTATTTTTCCTTACAGTTCTATCAGTTTTTGCTTTACATCTTTGAAGCTCTGCTATTAGGTCCAGACACATTTAGGGCTGTTATGTCCTTTTGATGAACTGATTGTTTTATCATTATGAACTATTTCTCTTTATCCCTAGTAATATTCATTGTACCAAAATCTACTTTGCCTAATATTAATATAGCCACTCTAGTTTTGTTTTCATTAGTATTTGCTTGCTATATCTTTTCCCATCCATTTTAAGCTATGTGTATATTTATATCTAAAATGGGTTTATTATAGACAACATATAGTTGGGTCTTGCCTTTTCACCAAACTGACAATCTTTTTTTTTTTTTTGAGACGGAGTCTCGCTCTGTCGCCCAGGCTGGAGTGCAGTGGCACAATCTTGGCTCACTGCAAGCTCCGCCTCCCGGGTTCACGCCATTCTCCTGCCTCAGCCTCTCCGAGTAGCTGGGACTACAGGCGCCCACCACCACGCCCGGCTAATTTTTTTTTTGTATTTTTAGTAGAGACGGGGTTTCACCGTGGTCTCGATCTCCTGACCTCGTGATCCGCCCGCCTCGGCCTCCCAAAGTGCTGGGATTACAAGCATGAGCCACCGTGCCCGGCCAAAACTGACAATCTTTATCTTTTAATTGGATTCAGATCTTTAATTGAATTGTTCAGGTTTTTACATTTAATTAAATTATTCATTTTATTGGACCTAAGTCTACAACCTTGCTATCTAATTTCTATTTACCCAATCTGGGCTTGTTCCTTGCTCTCTCTTTCCAGGACTTCTGTTTTAATTGTTTTTATTATTCCCTTTTATATCCAGTATTGGCTTCATAGGCTCTCTGTTTTATTTTTATTTCTTGCTCCACAATTTACATTAAAATGTTTACCTTAGCACAATCTACCTTCAAGCAATATTATACCGCTTCATGTATAAGAATTTACATTATACTTCCATTTCCCCTTCTGTCCTTTATGTTATTGTGGTCATACATTTTATTTCTACATTTATAAAATGTAGAAACATGTTACATCACAATACAGTGTTATTATTTTTCATTTAAACAATCAATTTTCATTTAATGAGAATATACAAATAATTTTAAAATATCTTTAAATATACTCACATGTTTACCAGTCCCAGGACTCAAACTTTTGTTTGATCCAAATTTTCATTTATTATCCTTTTCATTTTGTCTGAAGAACTTCCTTTAGTATTGTAGTGCATTATCTGTTCATGATGATTCTCTCAGTTTTTGTCTGAAAAGTATTTATTTCCTCTTCATTTTTGAAAATGTTTTCATTGGGTTTAGATTTCTGATGACAGTTTTTCCCTTCAGTACATTTATGATGTCACTACATTGTCTTCTAGCCTGCATGGTTTCTGGCAAGAAGTCTGATGTAATTCTTATCTTTATTACTCATTATACCATGTCTCTTTTCCTCTGGTTGCTTTTAATATTTTTCTTTATCAACAATTATTTTTCAATAATTTGATTATGATGTGTCATGATGTAGTTTTCTTTACATTTGTTTTGTTGGAGTTTGGTGAAATTATTGGATAAATGAATATTTAGTTTTCATAAAATTTAAACATTTCCCAGCCTTACTTTTCAAATATTTTTCTGCCCTCTCCCACTTCTGCTGCTCCAATTATGCATGCTAGATCCCTTTATGTTGCCCCAGGTCACTCATGTTATGTTCTTTTCTTTTTAAGTCTTTTCTGTCTGTTCATCATTTTGAGTAATTTTTATTGCTATGACTTCAAGTTGACTAATCTGCTGCAGTTTCTACACCATTAATCTCATCCGGTACATTTTTCATTTCATATATTGTATCTGTCATCTCTACTAGTTTGATTTTGGCTTTTTTATATCTTCCATTTCTCTCTTAGTCATATCCATGTTTTCTCCACCTTCATAATCATATAGAGCATATTTATAAAAGCTGTTTTAACTTTCTTGTCTGCTAATGCCATCATCTCTGTAATTTCAAAGTCTATTTTTATTGATTATCATCTATCCTGGTTAAGAATCATATTCCACAGTTTTTTTTTTGCATGGCCAATAATGTTTTATTGGGTGCTGTACAAAGTGGATTTTACATGGTTGAGTGGTGGATTTTGTTGCATTCCTTTAAATATTGGTGGGCTTCGTTCTGGGATGCAGTCAAGTTATATGGAATCTGATTCTTTCAAGGGTTACTTTTAAGCTTTGTTCAAGGCAGGTCCATAGCAGCCTATAGTCTAGAAATAACTAAGCCCTACTACTAAGACAATATCCTTTGGAACATTGTAGTTCATACTCCAGATATTACAGGTCTATTCCCAGACCTGTGTGAGCTCTGTTAATTTTTCAGTCTATTGTTTTCTCATGGTCTTTCACTGTCCAAGGGTAGAATTTTTTTTTTTCTCATACATGTGCTGCAGGTCAGAATTCAGCCAAAGACTAGAGGGGACCCTCTGCACATCTCTGGAGCTTTGTCTATACAAACCTTGCTCCCTGCAATTTTCAGCCTTCGTGGTCTCCCTGGACTCTAATCTTTGTCTGCCTTACTGATCAAGACATCAAGACCTCTAGGATTGGTTTTGGTCCTCTCTTTCTCTGCTGCAGCCTAGAAAATTACTCCAGGCAATAAGCTACGAAAATCATAAGGCTCACCTTACTTGTATTCTCTCTGTCAGGAATCACCATCTCGTACTTTTGTACTGCCTGTTGTCCAATGTCTAAAAGCCATTATTTCATATTTTCTCTCTGGTTTTCTAGTTGTTTAGGATGGAAGGTAATTAGTCCCTGATATTCTATCATGGATGGAAGAGAAGGTCTCCTATTATATTACTTTTTTAATATTCTTCCAAGCACAAAATGTTTAATACTTTAAAAATATACTTTTAAAACGCATTTTTTCTTCCTCACAATATTTGGTTTTGGTGCCATACATCTGAGCATCAAGAAAATACTGCTCTAGACCAGAGTTTCTCAACCTCAGCACTATTGACATTTTGGACAGGAAAATTCTTTGCTGCGGGAGGCTGTACTATGCACTGTAGGATGTTTGGCAGTTATGACAACCAAAAATATCTCCACTTATTGCTAAATTTACCCTGAGAGATCAGGCAAAATTGCCCTTGGCTGAAAACCAAACTTTCAATATCGTAGCAACCCAGAAACACACCCCCTTTTAAATAAAAGTTAGGCAGCCTTAAAAAAAAAAATAACAGAGGCATATTGAAAGGACACAGGAGCCAACCTGGAAAAGTTCCCAATGGTCAAAATTGCAGCAATTTGAGCAATGAGCAATAAATATTGAGAGTATTAGATTATACCTTAAAGCATAAAATAAAATTTATGAATTCATTCTGATATAAATAAATAATCGAATGAATAAGTGAATGAGAGAGAAAAATTCCAATTAAATAGATGTAGGAGGGATGAAGGAAGCAGTATCACCATTAGAACACCACAGTGATAAATGCCACAGGAGGAATCTATCAATGGATGTGATAATGAGTGAGCAAAAGTTTAAGCAGAATAGGATGTTTGTGTATTCTCAAAGTATTTTTCCTAAAATATTTAGTAATTAACAAGGTGGGGAAGAGGGAATTATAACTTGGTGGTAGGGAATCCTGGTAGAAATCACTTTAGCCAGGTGATTAAGGTTAACATACCCAGTAATACATATGAATATCATGTATCCCCTGATACAACAGACTGAGAAAGGCACATCACCTCTGTGGTGGCCTTCCCAATAATGTATAACTTCAATCTAATCACGAGAAAAAAATCAGACCAAATCAAATTTGAGGCACATTCTACAAAATAACTGATTGGTGCTATTTTGATCAAGTATCATAGATTGGAGGATACTTAAGGAGATATGATGACTAAATGCAAAGGGATATGCTGGATTGGATCTAAAATGGAAAAAAGACATCAGTGGAAAAACTGGTAAAATCCAAATAAAGTCTATAGTTTAGTTAATAGTATTGTACCAAGGTTAATTTCTTAATTTTGAGAACTGTACCATGGTTATGCAGATGTTGATATTGAGTAAGCTGGCTTATGGGTGTGCCACAGTTAGCTCTCTGTGGTGTTTTTGCAACTTTTTTGAAAACCTAAAATTATCTCAAAATAAAAAGGGTTTAAAAATTTGAGCAACGAGTAGTGGTTCTCCCAGCATGCAGCTTGAGATCTGAGAACGGACAGACTGCCTCCTCAAGTGAGTCCCTGACACCCGAGTAGCCTAACTGGGAGGCACCCCCCAGTAGGGGCAGACTGACACCTTACACAGTCGGGTACTCCTCTGAGACAAAACTTCCAGAGGAACGATCAGGCAGCAACATTTGCTGTTCGCCAATATCTGCTGTTCTGCAGCCTCCGCTGCTGATACCCAGGTAAACAGGATCTGGAGTGGACCTCCAGCAAACTCCAACAGACCTGCAGCTGAGGGTCATGACTGTTAGAAGGAAAACTAACAAACAGAAAGGACATCCACACCAAAACCCCATCTGTACGTCACCATCATCAAAGACCAAAGGAAGATAAAACCACAAAGATGGGGAAAAAACAGAGCAGAAAAACTGAAAATTCTAAAAATCAGAGCACCTCTTCTCCTCCAAAGGAATGCAGCTCATCACCAGCAATGGAACAAAGCTGGACGGAGAATGACTTTGACGAGTTGAGAGAAGAAGGCTTCAGACGATCAAACTACTCCGAGCTAAAGAAGGAAGTTCGAACCCATGGCAAAGAAGTTAAAAACCTTGAAAAAAGATTAGATGAATGGCTAACTAGAATAACCAATGCAGAGAAGTCCTTAAAGGACCTGATGAGCTGAAAACCACGGCACGAGAACTACGTCACTAATGCACAAGCCGCAGTAGCTGATTCAGTCAACTGGAAGAAAGGGTATCAGTGATGGAAGATCAAATGAATGAAATGAAGTGAGAAGAGAAGTTTAGAGAAAAAAGAATAAAAAGAAATGAACAAAGCCTCCAAGAAATATGGGACTGTGAAAAGACCAAATCTACATCTGATTGGTGTATCTGAAAGTGACGGGGAGAATGGAACCAAGTTGGAAAACACTCTACAGGATATTATCCAGGAGAACTTCCCCAATCTAGAAAGGCAGGCCAACTTTCAGATTCAGGAAATACAGAGAACGCCACAAAGATACTCCTCGAGAAGAGCAACTCCAAGACACATAATTGTCAGATTCACCAAAGTTGAAATGAAGGAAAAAATGTTAAGGGCAGCCCAAGAGAAAGGTCTGCTTACCCACAAAGGGAAGCCTATCAGACTAACAGCTGATCTCTTGGCAGAAACTCTACAAGCCAGAAGAGAGTGGGGGCCAATTTTCAACATTCTTAAAGAAAAGAATTTTCAACCCAGAATTTCATATCCAGCCAAACTAAGCTTCATAAGTGAAGGAGAAATAAAATACTTTACAGATAAGCAAATGCTGAGAGATTTTGTGACCACCAGGCCTGCCCTAAAAGAGCTCCTGAAGGAAGCACTAAACATGGAAAGGAACAACCGGTACCAGCCACTGAAAACACATGCCAAATTGTAAGACCATTGAGGCTAGGAAGAAACCGCATCAACTAATGAGCAAAATAACCAGCTAACATCATAACAACAGGATGAAATTCACACATAACAATATTAACGTTAAATGTAAATGGGCTAAATGCTCCAATTAAAAGACACAGACTGGCAAATTGGATAAAGAGTCAAGACCCATCAGTGTGCTGTATTCAGGAAACCCATCTCACGTGCAGAGACACACATAGGCTCAAAATAAAGGGATGGAGGAAGATCTACCAAACAAATGGAAAACAAAAAAAGGGAGGGGTTGCAATCCTAGTCTCGGATAAAACAGACTTTAAACCAACAAACATCAAAAGAGACAGAGAAGGCCATTACATAATGGTAAAGGGATCAATTCAACAAGAAGAGCTAACTATCCTAAATACATATGCACCCAATACAGGAGCACCCAGATTCATAAAGCAAGTCCTTAGAGACCTACAACGAGACTTAGACTCCCACACAATAATAATGGAAGACTTTAACACCCCACTGTCAACATCAGACAGATCAAGGAGACAGAAAGTTAACAAGGATATCCAGGAATTGAACTCAGCTCTGTACCAAGCGGACCTAACAGACATCTACAGAACTCTCCACCCGAAATCAACAGAATATACATTCTTCTCAGCACCACACCACACCTATTCCAAAATTGACCACATAGTTGGAAGTAAAGCTCTCCTCAGCAAATGTAAAAGAACAGAAATTATAACAAACTGTCTCTCAGACCACAGTGCAATCAAACTAGAACTCAGGATTAAGAAACTCACTCAAAACCGCTCAACTACATGGAAACTGAACAACCTGCTCCTGAATGACTACTGGGTACA
>NW_026652282.1:127077497-127123899 GCF_009828535.3 Hylobates moloch
TAAAGCAATATACAGGTAAATGAAATGTTCAGGGAACAGAAGGAGGTCTGGTATAGCTGAAGCATCAGGAGCTGTGGAAGGTGGTGGCCCAGTCATCTGGACAGGTAACCAGGAGGTAGAATGCCAGAGTGTGAACACTAGGCCTAGGGGTTGGGATTTCATTCCAAAGTCAGTACAGATCCAGGCCTTGTGAGTAGGAGGCATGACTTTGCGGTGGGAAGAACAGCCTTTAAATCACGGCCAGTGGAGGAGACAGCCTAGAGCAAGGGAAACAAGGGTTGGAGCTTTTGCTGGCACCCATGTGAGATGAGTGGTCTGAACCTCGGAGGTCCAATGGTAAGTGACAGCTGAGGGAGAGTGGGAAGTTTTTAGCTGGGCAGCTGGGGATATGATGGGCCTCCCAGCCAAAATCCCAAACTGTCTGGCTCTGTCTGCTGTATACATTTGTCAGTCTCCTTCTCAGACTGTGTGTTCTCCAAAGTCAGAGGAACTTCTACTTCTCTCCACAAAGCCCACTGCCAAGCCTAGCCCAGAGTCAGGGCCCTGCATGTAGTGAAGAGTCTCTCAGGAAAAAATATATTAATTTGCAAAAGAAGGAACGAATGTCAAGCTTCTGTTTTAACACTGCAGAAAGACCCTCTGCCTCACAAAAGACAAAAGGAATGAAAGGTGGGGAGACCCTAATAGACATCTACAGAACTCTCCACCCCAAATCAAGAGAATATACATTTTTTTCAGCACCACACCACACCTATTCCAAAATTGACCACATAGTTGGAAGTAAAGCTCTCCTCAGCAAATGTAAAAGAACAGAAATTATAACAAACTGTCTCTCAGACCACAGTGCAATCAAACTAGAACTCAGGATTAAGAAACTCACTCAAAACCGCTCAACTACATGGAAACTGAACAACCTGCTCCTGAATGACTACTGGGTACATAATGAAATGAAGGCAGAAATAAAGATGTTCTTTGAAACCAACGAGAACAAAGGCACAACATACCAGAATCTCTGGGACGCATTCAAAGCAGTGTGTAGAGGGAAATTTATAGCACTAAATGCCCACAAGAGAAAGCAGGAAAGATCCAGGAAGAAGTTGAATCTCTGAATAGACCAATAACAGGCTCTGAAATTGAGGCAATAATTAATAGCTTACCAACCCAAAAAAGTCCAGAACCAGATAGATTCACAGCCGAATTCTACCAGAGGTAAAAGGAGGAGCTGGTACCGTTCCTTCTGAAACTATTCCAATCAATAGAAAAAGAGGGAATCCTCCTTAACTCATTTTATGAGGCCAGCATCATCTTGATACCAAAGCCTGTCAGAGACACAACCAAAAAAGAGAATTTTAGACCAATATCCCTGATAAACATCAATGCAAAAATCCTCAATAAAATACTAGCAAACTGAATCCAGCAGCACATCAAAAAGCTTATCCACCATGATCAAGTAGGCTTCATCCCTGGGATGTAAGACTGGTTCAACATATGCAAATCAATAAACATAATCCAGCATATAAACAGAACCAAAGACAAAAACCATATGATTATCTCAATAGATGCAGAAAAGGCCTTTGATAAAATTCAACAATCCTTCATGCTAAAAACTCTCAATAAATTAGGTATTGATGGGACATATCTCAAAATAATAAGAGCTATCTATGACAAACCCACAGCCAGTATCATACTGAATGGGCAAAAACTGGAAGCATTCCCTTTGAAAACTGGCACAAGACAGGGATGCCCTCTCTCACCACTCCTATTCAACATAGTGTTGGAAGTTCTGGCCAGGGCAATCAGGCAGGAGAAGGAAATAAAGGGTATTCAATTAGGAAAAGAGGAAGTCAAATTGTCCCTGTTTGCAGATGACATGATTGTATATCTAGAAAACCCCATTGTCTCAGCCCAAAATCTCCTTAAGCTGATTAGCAACTTCAGCAAAGTCTCAGGATACAAAATCAATGTACAAAAATCACAAGCATTCTTGTACACCAATCACAGACAAACAGAGAGCCAAATCATAAGTGAACTCCCATTCACAATTGCTTCAAAGAGAATAAAATACCTAGGAATCCAACTTACAAGGGATGTGAGGGACCTCTTCAAGGAGAACTACAAACCACTGCTCAATGAAATCAAAGAGGATACAAACAAAAGGAAGAACATTCCATGCTCATGGGTAGGAAGAATCAATATTGTGAAAATGGCCATACTGCCCAAGGTAATTTACAGATTCAATGCCATCCCCATCAAGCTACCAATGACTTTCTTCACAGAATTGGAAAAAACTACTTTAAAGTTCATATGGAACCAAAAAAGAGCACACATTGCCAAGTCAATCCTAAGCCAAAAGAACAAAGCTGGAGGCATCACGCTACCTGACTTCAAACTATACTACAAGGCTACAGTAACCAAAACAGCATGGTACTGGTGCCAAAACAGAGATACAGACCAATGGAACAGAACAGAGCCCTCAGAAATAATGCCACATATCTACAACTATCTGATCTTTGACAAACCTGACAAAAACAAGAAATGGGGAAATGATTCCCTATTTAATAAATGGTGCTGGGAAAACTGGCTAGCCATATGTAGAAAGCTGAAACTTGATCCCTTCCTTACACCTTATACAAAAATTAATTCAAGATGGATTAAAGACTTAAATGTTAGACCTAAAACCATAAAAACTCTAGAAGAAAACCTAGGCAATACCATTCAGGACATAGGCATGGGCAAGGACTTCATGTCTAAAACACCAAAAGCAATGGCAACAAAAGCCAAAATTGACAAATGGGATCTAATTAAACTAAAGAGTTTCTGCACAGCAAAAGTGAACAGGCAACCTACAGAATGGGAGAAAATTTTTGCAATCTACTCATCTGACAAAGGGCTAATATCCAGAATCTACAGTGAACTCAAACAAATTTACAAGAAAAAAACAAACAACCCCATCAACAAGTGGGCAAAGGACATGAACAGACACTTCTCAGAAGAAGACATTTATGCAGCCAAAAGACACATGAAAAAATGCTCATCATCACTGGCCATCAGAGAAATGCAAATCAAAACCGCAATGAGAGTACCATCTCACACCAGTTAGAATGGCCATCATTAAAAAGTCAGGAAACAACAGGTGCTGGAGAGGATGTGGAGAAATAGGAACACTTTTACACTGTTGGTGGCACTGTAAACTAGTTCAACCATAGTGGAAGTCAGTGTGGTGATTCCTCAGGGATCTAGAACTAGAAATACCATTTGACCCAGCCATCCCATTACTGGGTATATACCCAAAGGATTATAAATCATGCTGCTATAAAGACACGTGCACACGTATATTTATTGCGGCATTATTCACTATAGCAAAGACTTGGAACCAACCCAAATGTCCAACAACGATAGACTGGATTAAGAAAATGTGGCACATATACACCATGGAATACTACGCAGCCACAAAAAAGGATGAGTTCATGTCCTTTGTAGGGACATAGATCAAGCTGGAAACCATCATTCTCAGCAAACTCTGGCAAGGACAAAAAACCAAACACCGCATGTTCTCACTCACAGGTGGGAATTGAACAATGAGAACACATGGACACAGGAAGGGGAACATCACACACCAGGGTCTGTTGTGGGGTGGGAGGACAGGGGAGGGACAGCATTAGGAGATATACCTAATGTTAAATGACGAGTTAATGGGTGCAGCACACCAACATGGCACATGTATACATATGTAACCTGCACATTGTGCACATGTACGCTAAAACAAAGTATAATAAAAAAAATTCAGCATCTTGTAATTTCAAACTGTAGGTATACATCTGTGATTGTAACAAATCTCATTAGACTAAACATTGGAATCACAGAATCTCCAAGTTGGAAGCGCCCCTGTAGATTATCTCATTCAATTCTTTCAGTTGACCTTTTGAGCAAACTTGGGCTAGGGAGGAAACAGGATCTGCCCAAGTCAATGCAAATTGTGGTAGAGAAGGGACTGGAATCCCTTTTCTGCTTCCCAGGTGGAAGCTCTTGCTATATCTTCCTGATGGTCTTTCACCTTCACCTCTAAAACACCTGCAAACACATTCTGAGATGTTTTGGGTACGTTATGCTGGACATCTGTTCTCTACAGCAGGGGTGGGCAAATATTTTCTGTAAAGAGCCAGATAGTAAATATTTTAGTGTTTGCGAGACATACATTCTCTCTATCCAATGTAGTGACTACTCAACTCTGCTGTCGTGGCACGAAAGCGAGCACAGAAGCCAAGTAGTGACATCTATTCAATTCTGCTGTCATAGCACAAAAACATTCATAGAAATATGTAAACAAATGGATGTTTATTGTGTGCCAATAAAACCCTACAAAAACAGGCAGTGGATTTGACGTGTGGGCCAAAGTTTGCTGATCCCCGCTCTAGATCTTTACTAGTGAAAAAAAGAGATCTGAGCTGGACTCGGTGGTACCTGCCTATAATCCCAGCTACTCAGAAGGCTGAGGCGGGAGGACCACTTCAGCCCAGGAGTTTGAGACCAGCCTGAGTAACACAGTGAGACACCATATCAAAAAAGAGAAAACGGGGCAATCTTTGATAGCTCAGGGACAGTCACCTAAAATGTATCTCATGTAGTACAGTTAATAGAAGATATGTGCATGTTCCCAGCTGGACAATAGTGATGGAGAGGAGGTTATAATGGTGAGATCTTCTAAAATAAAGAAACAGTAGCGATAGCAATATGGTCTCTTTGTCCTTTGTGTTAGGTTGGGCTAAGCAGAGGTTGATGAAGTAGTATAAAGAATGTCAAAGACAATAAACCCATAAATGGGAAGATGAATTGTCATCTCTCTGACATTTCATTTTGCCCTTCTCGTAAGGAGGGGAGGAGGTTTTCTACAGAAACTTCCAGGGCTGCAGAGCTTTCAGGTTTCAAAGACAATGAATTAAATCTAATTTCAAAATAGTTGATCATTATGCTAATGCACATGCACGCACACACACAGGAGCAAAGTGTTGTGATCTAAAATACTTAGAAAAAATGACAGAATAATAATAATTCTGTTAGGGGAGTATGATTTATTATAACTGTTTAGTATCGACAGAAAGCAGGCATGAACAAGCAGCGTGAAAGGAGGAGAATGAATATTTTAAAAATACAATGTTTAATGATATTTCCAAAGAAAATGTTTTTGAATTGGACTCTTTTCTTCTTTCAAAAAATTTGTTCTATTTAATAATGGTTATTACCCATTTTTAAGGTGCCCTGTGATGAAAACAATCTTTTGAGACAAAGTAAAACTTCAGTAGGAAATGAAAACTTCCTCTCATTTTTCTCATATATCTGCAATGCTTACCCACAAAGTAAAACAAATAATACAAATGCTAAATATAATGAGCATGTGCTTAAATAATATCTACTCCTGACAGTTTCTTGATGTTGATATAATGTTTCCAGGGGTCTGATTAGCTTGTTGCGTCTCAGGTTAAATAGTTCATACACAAGTTTTCTTTCCTTCTCCATTTGACCACAACCTTACAGGGAGACATATCGTTTGGAGACATATTTTTTGTTCCATCATGAATCCTGAGGTGTGTGGCTAAGCTAGTAAGAGCAATGCAGGTGCAGCCTGTCCAGGGTTCAGCTAGCAGCCCCAACCACACTATACCCATGAGTCCCAGGGGTCACTTCACTGTTCCTTGGAGGGCCACCAGAGTAAATGACAAGATGGCAGGAAAGGAGTTAGCAAGGAATCAAAGTTATATTAACCAGGAATAACAGGTTTCCTGGGATAGGTCTGCTTCTAATAGTTGACCCAATTGACCAGGCCTTAAATACATTTGTCCTTGGCAGAACACAGATCTAGAATTTTAACTTCAGAGCTAGGAGACTTTCAGATCCAGCCATAAGAAGAGAATGAACAGGGAGCAAATGGGAAGAAAATGGTGCAAGGCCTCCACAATCTTGGTCACCTTCCCCTATTTGGTATGTGTGCCCTTCCCTCGCTTCCCATTAGGCGCTGATTGGCAATGAAGTCCCGAAAATGAAAGTATGGACAATCAGGAAGTGGAACCTAGGAGGAGAGTAGCCAGAGCAAAGGAGGGAGACACGTGCCTGTGAGACCTGTGAGGAGAGAGGTCTCACAGGTCTCACAGGTAAGCTGAAGGAACCTGAAGGAAGGCAGCACAGCATCCTTGAGAGAACACCCATTTTGGGGTCAGATACTCAAGTTGAAATTGTAATTCTTCTATCTGCTGGCTGTGTGATCCTGTCTGGGGTGGGCAGGGGGACATGTCATTGAGTTTCTCTGAACCTTCAATTTCTTGTCTAACAACTGGATATCTAAGACATACCTTGCCATTCTGGATATGAGGATTCAATGAGAGAATGCATGGAAAGAGCCCCTCAAAGTTCTGGCACAGAGTAAGCCCTTGTGTTTGTTAGGAATCTACTCTTGGAGCTTATGGGAAAAGGGATCCTGGGTAGCCAGCCCAAGAGAGGAAATAGCCCCAAAATTTAGCTTTCAGGAAACTCAGTGGCTTTCTAGTCACCTCAGCCAGCTGCCTCCATTCCACCACAAAACCAACAGCTTCAAAAACAGGCCCTGTAGGAGGTGGTCAAACAGCTTTCCCTAGTCAGTGCCTTCTGAGTGAATACTGTCACGTGGTTCACTGGATACTTTGAGGAAAGTAGCCACAAGGCAAAAGAATTCTCCAGTGAGCTCCCCCAAAATCTATGGCATCAGCTTAGCATCACAGCATACTGCTTAATTAAGGTGACTCTTTTTCTCATCACTCTTTCCACCTTAACTAAGTATCTTTCAGTTAGCTGTCAAAAGGCTGTGCTCATTGCAACAGCTGCTGCTCCCCTGGCTGCCAGGGCTGGAATGTTGAAGTCGCCTGGCAATTTTGTAATTCTGATCCTAAGTTGAGGACAGCATCATAGCAACATTTGAGTGTCAGGGCAGAATATCCCGTGTAAACACTTCATCCTGAGTTGGCTTCTGTGGCTTGTTCAGCACATTTTGGATTTATTACCCTCTCTAGCTTCTGTGACCTCGAGGAATGAAAAGCCATTTTAATAGTAGTGTAAGTAAAGCTAATTTAAGAAGGGAAATCTGCTATATATATCAAATAATGTCTTTCAAACTGAAACGAGTGACTTTGGGGTGACTCATTGCCTTGGATTATCCTTTTGAATTATTCATGCTTCTTTTATTTCCTCCTTTTAACACAACTGAAAGCTGGCATCATCATCCCACTTCAATTCTGGGGAGGGGGTAGAGATGATAAGGATTCTATTTACTAATATTTGTAATGGGTACTTTGAAAATAAAGGAGAAATTTAAAAAAAAACAGCTGCATTGAGACAGTGCCTACTTTCACAGAGCTCAACACATGTTGGCATCTTCTATTTGATGGCATCTATCCTCAAGGTCAATTTGTAAGTATGAATTGAGTGTCTACCATATGTGAAAGAGAACATTCCATGCTGTAAGCACAGAAGCCTAAGTAATAATAGATGTGATGCTGTCATCTGAGTAAGGAGATCAGGAAATGGAGAGGGAACCTCCGTATAAAAATGAAGAAACTTAAAGTGGGTAGATATTAAGTAGTTTTTCCATGGCCATACAGGCAGCATGAGGTAGGGCCAGGATTCAATCCCAGTTTCTCTGACTCCAAAGACTGTGATCTTTTCACTATACCATGTTGGTATCTAAAAATATAGGTCTTCAGATCTGGGGCAGGAAATTTACATAATGATCCCAGAATATCTTATCATGCCTAGCAAGGAAGCTTTCAAAAACCACAAGATTCATGTAAAAAGGACTCAGGGGCCAATTTAAAGAGGTTCCCTATGGCCAAAGAGGGGCCAATGTGAGCCTCAATAGAAGAACAATGAATCAAAACACATAAAATATGTTTAAATCCATGAATTCATTATTACATTTTGAAAATAATCACTCATTGATTATATTAGTGGATGCCAGTGAGCTAGCTCATTATTTGGAATTAGGCATTTATCCTGCCTTCTTATATAAACTGTACCACTGGATAACCAAGTAGGAGATGTACAGAAATATTCCAGCTAACAAATAAAGAAGGAATAACAAAATAAGAACATCACCATTTTTGCAACCCTTAATGAATGAATGAATCTAGGTTTAATTGTCAGTGGCTGCTAGCATCACAAAAACAGAGACAACCAGATAGTACGTGCCTCTAAATGTAGAGCACAAACTATATATGAAATAGTCGACCAAAAACAAAACAAAGAGCAAAGAAACTTAAGCCTCTGAAACCAACTATTAATTCAGAGAAAACACAGAAGACTGCAGAGAATGTTAAACTTGACAACGAAAATGTAATCAGTAAAATGCAGTATAGGAAATGCTACACGTAAAAGTACCCATTTTCTTCAAAAAATAAATGGCAAAAAGAAAAAAGGAGGGGAACCTGTAGATTAAAAAAAACTTAAAGGCCATATCAATCAATTACAGTATCTAGCCCATATTTGGAGTTTTATTCAAACAAATGAATATCCATTTATGACAACTGTAAGATAGTTGGAAACTTTTACATTGACTGGATATTTGTACATTTTAACACAGTTTTGTTCATTTTTAGATGTACTTTTTGTATTGTGGATATGTTTTTAAAAGAATCTTAATCCTTTAGAAATACATACTGAATTATTTACAGATTAAGTGTTATGATGTCTGTGAATGGCTTCAGGAGATTACAAAAAGAGGTAAAACAGATGTGGGTATAGATGAAACAAGAGTGGCTGGGTGTTGATCATTGTTGAGGCTGGGTGATGGGTATAGGGGACTCATTATATAGTTCTATCTGCTTTTATATATATTTGAAATTTTTCATAATTAAAAAGATGTATCTATACAACACACACGTACATGATTTGACGATACATGCATGCATATATATGCCAAAATTCCTCTTCTTGGAATTGATCCTGTGGATACATAGTGGGACCATACCATATGCATATGTGAGTTATGTAAATTCAAATATATACACTCGGTATACAGAGAAAAGAGAAAGAGGAGAGAAGGGGGGGAAACAGAGACAGAAAGTTAGAGAGAGGAGAGACTTGAGGGAGAGACGAGACAACAATTGAAATGGTGTAGCAGGTTGTGCCCACTATTCCGCTCAATGATCCTGCTGTGCTCTAGAGAGAACATAAGGTAAAAGCTGTGGCTCTTCTACTCCATCGATAAGTTTCAGTCCCTGTGTGTCTCTCATACAGTGAGCATCTCACAGTGATTGTGGTGTTTAAAGACACACATATTTCATTCAACATAGCTCATAAACACAAGCTAACCTCTTCATCTGGTGCTGAGCCAATGACTCAGTGATCTACTCCAATATTGGGGGCAAATAGGCTCTGCTGGAATAATGAAGATATGGCATGTCAGCCTTCCTGAGGAAGTTTTTTTGTTTGTTTTTGTTTGTTTGTTTGTTTTGAGATGGAGTCTTGCTCTGTCGCCCAGGCTAGAGTGCAGTGGCGTGATCTCGGCTCACTGCAAGTTCTGCCTCCTGGGTTCATGCCATTCTCCTGCCTCAGCCTCCTGAGTAGCTGGGACTACAGGCACCCACCACCACGCCCGGCTAGTTTTTTGTTTATTTTTTTTGTATTTTTAGTAGAGACAGGGTTTCACCATGTTGGCCAGGATGGTCTCGATCTCCTGACCTCGTGATCCGCCCGCCTCGGCCTCCCAAAGTGCTGGGATTACAGGCGTGAGCCACCATGCCTGGCCTCCTGAGGAAGTTTTAAGGGTGGTTTTGACTCTATGGGATATTCACGTTATGTGCTAAAGAATCTAGCAAAAAGGTGTTAAAGTCCACCGTACCTATACATGTGTGCAAGGACATGTGTCAAAAGATATGTTTAATGTTTAATATGTCACTGTAATATTTAAAAACTGGAAAAATCCTAAATGTTCACTAACAGAGAACTGGTTAAACGTGGTGTATTTTCACAGTAGAATAATTTATGGAGTCATTACCAAGAATAAGGTTGATAGCTTCCATGCAATAATAGGAAAAGATGTCTAAGACATACTGTTACATGAAAAAAAGCATGTGATAGAATAACATATGTAGTGAGTTTATATTTTTGTAAATTACAAAAAGAATATAGATATACCTGTAGAGACATATACATCATTGTTCTTTTACAGCACATTTCTAAAAGAATATACTAGAAACTAGTAGTAATGATAGACTCTGAAGAGAGGAAATAGGACTTTAGAGTGAAAGGGTAACTTCCTTTTAATTGCACACTCTTTAATATAGTTTGAAATTTTAACATGTGCATGCATCACTATTGAAACTTTTGTTGAAGCATTACACACATATAGAAAGGTGCACAGTCCATATCTGTATGGTTCAATGAGTTAGCATAAAGCAAATACACACAAGGAACCACTACCCAGACCCAAAACAGAACATTGCCAGTCTCCAAAAGCCCCATCATGCACCTATAATCTTCCTTTCTTTCCCCTTGGAAATTAACTACTATCCTGATTTCTAATACCACAGTTTAGTTTAATCTGTTTTTTTAATCTTTATAGAAATTGAATCAGACAGTATGTATTATTTAGGGTCTGACTTATTTCAATCAGTATGTTTGCAGAGCCTTTCACGTTCTTGCATGCAGCTATACTTTGTTTATTTTCATTACTGTAGCGTAGTCTATTGTATAAATGTATTGCAATTTATTTATATATTTACTGTTGATGAACATTTTGGTTATTTTCATTACTTGACCAGTACTAAATTAATGCTCTAAGGGACATTCTTGCATATGTCTTTTGCTGAACACAAGCAGTGGAATTTCTGGGTCATAGGGTAGGTATTTGCTTAGCTTTAGTAGATACTGCTAAACAGCTTTCCAAAGTGGTTGTGTCAGCTTACCCTTCAATTAGCTGTGGATACACACAATAACAAGAATGAAAACAAAATCCTACTTCAGTTCACATAAGCAGTGTTGATTTGACTGGTATTTCTGTGTTGTTTGTAAAAATTAAAGACATGAATCACTATGTTACCTAATGTGTTTATTCAATATTCCTATGACAAATCCCTATTTGAGTTTTGTGTCAGGGAGAAGTTGGCATTTAAAGAGGAATATATCCCTCTTCTGGTTCTCAAGTTATTTATGCCACTGTAGCCCTCACCCTTAACTGCAAAAAATTCAGTCAAAGTCAGTGCTCAACATGCATAGTGTTCTGATCATGAGGTATCTGGTAATATCTACTCCTTCTTGAAACATGCAATTCTTCTCCATGTCTTACTTTACATGATACTTAAACTGGTAAGTTTCTGCAAATCCTTTTGGAAATAAAGGGAGGGGGAGGTTAAATTGTAAATAAATAAATCAAAAATAGTTCTAGCCCCAGATGGTGAAATTTAAAAAGGAACTGTAAGAAACTAAGGCTAATACAGTCCAAACAACAAAAGTGCACAAAGAAAGTAGTATAAAATGCAGTGTTCAGTAATGTGTGATTTGCCAACCACCATGCACATGGCTGGTGGCCAGGACAATGTCAGGTTTGCATGAGTCTCAAGCCCTCACAGAACATACTGCCACATCTTGTCTTGATGGGCGAAAGGTAGAAACTCCCAGGATTTGGGACCTTGTGACTCCTGCTCAGTGGATGAGCCCCTTTCCCCAGACAAGGGTCCAATTTATTCTTCTTGAACTGGAAAGAAATTATCCTTTGTAAGAGACACACAGTCTACTGCTATGTCTCTCAGTCAAGTATTGCCACCCTGGAATATCTTCCTATCTGTGCGTCCAGGCAGACAGACGACCACATCCTTCTTGCTCACTACCAGAAGGAGCCCTAAGCAATCAAAGGGCCCACTTGCCTCACCTTTGGATGTTGTTGTGGTGTTCATCTAATACTTGATGAATGTATCAATAGATTTCTTAGATCTCACAGTAGTGATCAGATAGATTCAATAAGATTTTCCATTTGCCTAGCGGCTAAGTCTTTGCTGAGTTTGAAACTGATATCACACAGAGTAAGAGTTCAGGGGAGAACGCCTGGGATTCTGGAAGGGTATATGAGGCTCTAGAATTTAATTGGAGTTTAAAGAACAGATAAGGTATAAAGGCAATAATTAAAATGAATTTTGGGAAATCACATATGCTGAGTAATGTATCTACAGACCAAAGCAGAGAGAATAAGCATTGGGAAAGGAGATTTGGATTAGTTCATGGAGGCCCTTCTATTCCAAATTAAGGAATTTGGACTGTATGCTATTATTGAAGATTTTTGAGTAGGGTGAGACAAGATCATAGTGAAAATAATATTTCAGGAGATGAATCTGGCCATGGTATTCAGCACATACTGGGATTGGGGAGAAAGATAAGCAGGGATGTCACTGCTACTGCTATGATTCAGGCAAAGACAACACATATGAAATTGGTTGAGAGCAGCATGGATGGAAAAGCAGAAACAGAGAAGAGGACAAAGGAAGAACTGCTGGGTTCTGAAGTAATTAGGTGTGCAAAAGGAGGCAGAAGGCAAAGCAGGCTTGGAGCCAGGAGAACCAGGAGACAGGCAATTCCATTACTGATGGTAGCATTCTTTGTAATAGCAAAAGATTAGAACCAACCCAAATATTTGTCAACAAGGACTCCCTGGTTGAACAAGCTATGATTTCTCTTCAGTCTGGCATAGGATGCAGTTATAAAAAAGGAACGAGGGAGAGCTCCATACAATGACATATGATAATCTGTAGAAAATGTTGTTAAGTGGAAAAAACAAAGAAGCAGGGCAGTGTTTATAGCACATGATACATTTCGTGTAAGAAATATGGGTGGAACACAACTACTAACTCTCATTTGTTTAATATTCAAACACATAATAGATCTATAAAACAAAACCTAATAAAAATGATTACTAAAGAGGGAAAAAGGAAAAAGAATGGTGAGCAGAATGGAAACAAGACTTCAAGAATATCTTCTCTTACATGATTCCAACTTTGGAACATATAATCAATGTAAAGCTAAATCCAAAAGAGACAGGAAAACAATCCCTAAAACTGAGGGAAAAAATGAAGCAAAGGAATTAAACTGCGTATCAAGTTGGAAACATAACTCCACAGGGAAAGAAATTAGTTCAAGCAACGTTAAAATATAATACTTTGACTACCTCCCTAACAGGACTTTACTTTAAGAACAACAAAATAGCAAAGCAATCTTAAACTGCATTCCATAGTCTTAGTAGTAACACTTGAATTATTATTTTAAAATTGTTACAAATATCATGTAGGGTAAAGCAAGTAATTATGTTGATGTCATTAGGAACCAAGACTTTTAGAGTAAGAGAGAAGAGATACAGTTACAAACATAAAAGATAAGTAAAAACCCTATCCTCTTAAATTTGACTTTGAAATATCAGTATAAACTCATCACTTCTATTGTTTAAAAAATATGTATCTCCCAGCTCTTTCACTAAAAAGAAAATACATGACAATCTAGTAGTTATGAGGAAACCCAGCCCTCAGACTGTGCTCTCTAAATATCATTTCCCATTAAGGGGAGTTAGAGCTCTTTGGATAAATGGTTGACCCCCAGTTTGGGTTTGGAATTGTATAAGATGAGCCTGAAACATCCTATATAACCAAAAATCAAGGAAGCTATCATGACAAAAGGAAACAGAAGCCAACTTAAAAGATTTAACTTAAAAGTTATTATATATAATAACTATAGTTATAATATGTAACTATATAATATATTATATATTATATATAATAGTTATATGTATTATATTATATATAACTAGTTATAATATATTATATATTATAACTATATATTATATAGTTATACTATATATAACTATGTATTATAAATATAATATATAACTATATATAATATATATAACTACTCTGCCATTATCACATCAATAATATATATCATAACTAGTACTACTAGTTATGATATATATAAAGACTGCCATTATCACAATTAATAATTCATTATATATAATAATTCATATATATATTCCTTGTGAATTGTATAAGGAAAATATATATAGGCATTACTGCTATATAAGAAGATAGAAGAATGAAAAATTGAAAGGTATTACTGCTAATAAAAAGAGAGAAGATGGGAAGAGAAGTCAGTTTGGGGAAAAAAAGATGAGGATTTTGAGACATGAAGTTTGGGAAGTCAGCCAAAGAACCAGGTTTAGATATGCAGCAGGAGGCTGAAGACTCAGACTTGGAGCTCAGAAGAAATGTCAGAACTGGAGAGAGATTTGGGAGTCATCTATACAGATGCCTCTAAAGAGCAAAGTCTTGGGATTAGATTAATTTTCACCAGAAAAGGAGAGAGCAGGGCCAGGTCCAAGCCCTAGAGAATATTTATATCACACTGGGGTGCTAGCGGTGGTAGGGGGGAAATGGAAGAGGTAATGGTGAGGAAGCAGGAGGAAAAAAAAGACTTGGCTGGGTGCAGTGGTTCATGCCTGTATTCCTAGCACTTTCAGAGGCTGAGGTGGGTGGATTACTTAAGCCCAGGAGTTCGAGATCAGCCTGGGTACCGTAGCTGAAACCCTGTCTCTATAAAAAATACAAAAATTAGCCAGGCATGGTGGCACATGCTTGTAGTCCCAGCTAATCAGGAGGCTGAGGTGGGAGAATCACCTGAGCCCAGGAAGTTAAGGCTGTAGTGAGCTGTGATCGTGCCACTGCACTACAACCTGGATGAGAGGAGTGAGACCCCGTCTTTAAAAAAAAAAAAAAAAGAGTCAGAAAAACACAAGGAAACTCAAAATAGTTTTGTCTTACAGAGGCCAAAGAGGGAAATAACGCCAAGGAAAGAGTGGTCAACAATGTTAAATTCTACAAGGTTAAGGAGGATAAGGCCTCAGAAAATGCAACTATCTCTTACCCCAAATTCCTACCATATATCCAAATTAATTTGAAGCTGATGGTGACCTCACTAATAGTGAGCCTGTAAGACACTGTCTTAATCATCAGCTTCCATCTGTTCCTTCATTCATTCCTTCCCTCAATCCCCCGCTCCCCAGTCATTCATTTAACCAACATTCACTGAGTGTCTACTCCAAGCCAAACCCCTGCTATGTTCTGCAGATACTGAGACAAATGAAATAAGCTCACAGCTTAATGAGGAAGACAGGCCTGGAAAAATAATTACAGCATAATGTTAACACTTCAGCAACGACTTACTGAATGTATATTCTGGGGCAGACACTATGGGAGGCACTAGAGATACAAACATAAACAAATAGTTGTGCCTGCTGGGAGCTCAGACCATAGCTTGGAAGGCAGATAGAATTATAACATGTTATGATATGAAGTAGAAATAAAAGGAACATACAAATTATATGAGAGCACAGAGTAGGAAATGAGGCTTATGAGTAAGTCCTGTGAGGTAAGGGATATTCATATGCCCATTTTACATATGAGGAGATTGAGGCATGGGGAGATGAGGTGATTTGCTCAAGGCCATATAGCTGTGAGTGGTAGAGCCAGGGTTCAAGTGTGGGTTTGTGAGACTCAGGAGTTCAGGCTTTGCCCACTCTGCCATACTGTCTGAAGGCCTCTTCCAAGACTTCCCATGCTCTTTCCACTGTGCCACCCTGGTTGCACCTCCAAGGGCACACAGCAAGTGTTCAATGAGTGTTTGTTGAATGAATAAATGGATAAATGAATGAACTATGCAACTACATAGGGTTGCTGGGAAGGTTCTGAGATAAATACTTGGTTAATTAGAGGTCACTGTATAGAGTCACTGTGTAGAATGGCAGGTGAGGACAAAAAGACTCCACACCCAAGTGGGAATCCCCGTTGTGTGGGCCACTATTACCAAAGGAGAAGTCACATCCAACAAGTGTTTTGGGATAGCTAGAGACTGGCATCAGGGAGCTCTGAGAGTAGAGGGAAGGGCATAAGTCACAGGGGCTGGAAGGGGAAGTGCCAAAGGCCAGGCAATTTCTCAACCCTAGAGTGCTCATGCTGGGAATGCAAGGGTCCAGGGCCCAAAATCTAGTTACCCAAACTGGGCCACTAGGTCGGAGCCAGGTCAGCTTGGTCCTGAGTCCATCAAGCCATTAGCCTGAGGTTCGAGAAAGCCCTCTGAAAATTCGGGATGGTGGGGTGAGGTGGGAAAGGAGAATGAGAAGGATGATGGAGAGGAGGAGGGGAAAAGGAGAATAGCGAAGGCCAACATTTACCAAATGCTGATGTGGGCCAGGTGCTGCACTAAGTGCTTTCCAGGCTGTCAGGTTACCCTCACAACATCCTATGACAGATACTTAACTTCCCAATTTTCTTGGCTAAGCTTGCCAGCCAAGGGCAAGGAGCTCTGCTTTCTTCTTCATGCACCTATGCAAGCCCTGCCTGCAGATAGCAGTGGCCCCTGCTGATGGCTCTAGAGGAGACAAGTGAGCACAGCAAAGAAGTGTGAATCAGCTCCAAATGACACTTTCCCATTACAGAGAAAAGGGGCTTGGGTGGGAAGAAGCAAAGTTCCAGTCTCCTCCTGTGAACTCCTGAGGTTGCCAATCTCCAATCCATAACAATGAAGATGCTAACAAGGTCATGCACAGGGCTTCTGCCATACAGGTTAGAAAGCCTTTTACATACATGACTTGATTATTATGCCCCCTTAGTGAAAACAATTAAAAGACAAAAACAATAAGATGGTTTCTGGTCATGGAGATTTTCCCCAAAAGATCATTTTTCTCCACTTCAATCCATGTATATTTCCCGGATGTCCTCTGGTCTTCTGCAATTTCTACTAAGAATTTCAGCTATCCCAACGAGGATGTTCAAACATCATAGTTTCTACTAACATATGGAGCCCATATCTCTTGGCTCCAAATTCATTTCCCTTTCCACCACATCTGGCGCCTATGCTGCCAAAGGGATAGGAGAAGGAAAATCAGGTTCCACAGGAGCTGGGGTGTTATTCCTAGATTTTGTCCCATCAGCCCCCAATTCAATTCCCTTTTCCTACTCAGATCCCTACAGTTGGAGCTTCCACCTAGAGGCTAAGGCCCACTCCAGTTCCCTGACCAGCCCATTCACAGGCACGAAGTCAATGCCTGGCCTCAGCCCTGGGCTGCAGCATTAGAATTAGGGTGCTCTCCCGTCTGGGACCCCCTAGAACAGCTGCCCAAAAGATCTGTAATGCTCCCAGATTAGAATTCTTCCTAAGCCTACCTCTTACACTGACCCATGCTTAACAGCTGGTCTTCTGCCTTAACTCGCACTCGTAAGTCCTAGAGTTGTCCTGCCTACCTTCCTACCCTCCTTGAAAACTAAACGCTAGCCTAAATGAGATAGCATCTTATTTAAATCGTCCTTCAACACCTGGCACAGAGGATGGTCCTCAATACTAGACTAATGCTGGATAGATGAGTCACTCTCCCTGTCTTGTTTTTGCCCATCTTTCTCTCTGGAACTGGCACCTTGACTCAGTGGCTAGGATGTGGCCACTGGTTAGAGGTCTTGCAGATGATGATTGCCCAACTGGCAGAAGAGCCAAGTAATACCCACATACTCCCTAAGCTGTGTGATTTTGAATAGGTTATTTAACTCCTCTGTGCCTTAGTTACCTCCTATGTAAAGTGAGGAGATAATATTGCTGCCTCACAGGATTGTTGTGAGGATCAAAAGAATTAGTATATGCTAAATACTTACCAGTGTCCATACAAGTGTCTTCTTGTGCTATTGTTACTATTGTTATTTTGTTGGTTATGCTGTATTCCTCAGTACTGACCATTTTCTAGAATATCACTGAGGCACCTAGGTCTGTGTGGAGAGTATTCTTCTCACCTTCTTGTCTGCCTCTGCCTGTAACAACGCCACTTTCCCAAGCCTGTGTCCTGCTCAGTGGCCATATCCAATACCAGGGGTCAGCTCTCTCTCCTCCCTGACTGGCCTGCTTCTGCCATTGAGGCCATGATTTCAGGTGCACAAGTACAATGTTAGGACAAACAGCCACTTCTAAACCAAAGACTGAGTAAGCAAACCATTCTCTTTTAGGCTAGGAAGTAGGAGAAAGCATCAGTATGGTCTGAGAAGCAGCAGTCTTGGAGGAGTGAAGCAGAGATACAAAAAGCTGGGCTGTGTCTATGGCAACTAGGTGCAGTTGTACAACCTCCCAAAGGCTAGAAAGCCCACTTCCCTTGATGGGAGAGCTGCCCTGGGAAGTGTTGGCCAACAGAACAGGGGTTGCTTTGTAGGGGATGGGGACCTGCCAGTGCAGCTCCTGACACACCAAAAGCGAATCCCAGCATCTCAGAAACTCAGCGTCACGTTCCAAAGAGAGAAAAAAATGGCCAAGAGCACTTGTTTGTTGCTCAGAACCCTGGTGTAGCCCAGCTCTGCATATCTGCTGGCTCCAAGAATGTTTGACTAAGGGATGCACTCAGAGTTCATTTAGCCAATGAGCCTTTCTTCTACTGGTGAGAAAACTGAGAGCTTTTTCTGCCCTCTGCATGGCTTTTTAGAGGGGTTGCTCTATCCACATACCATACCATGAGCTTCACTTCAAAACTCGTCTCAAACAATGCCAAGCCTTGGAAACTGTACCAAAGCACTCTCACCTTCCTGTGACTCAGAGGGCTTGCTTTGTTCCGCACTCCCCCGACGAGTCATCTCAGTGACTGCTGATTTTGGTTCCTCAGTTTGGGCAATCCACTTGGACTTCCTCTGGCTTGTAGACTTATTTTCAAGTCTAAAAGCCAGAGAAAGGCTTGAAAAATACCTGAGGGCTGTCCCTCGGGTATTTTCACTACCCTGGATGTGCTGCCTCAGGCAGTGTCTGTAAAGAGAATCTCTCCTTCAGCCCAAGCCAGATCAGTCCCCTCATCTGCCTGCCCCCCCAACAGATTTTAGGTCATGGGATTCAGACACTACGGCCCAGAAAAATAATGATAGTAACACAAGCTCCTTGTCAGAGGTGAGATATTTTTTAACCGTTAAAATAAAGAACAGAATGCTGGTTCAAATCTCAGTTCCAGCTCTGCAGAGCTACATGATTCTGAACAAATTATTAAACTTCTCTGAACCTCAAACTTCCTCCTCCATAAAATGAAGACTAAATGTAATATTGTATGTACATTCCTGGAAATAGAAAGCGATCACTAAACTGTAGTTAATATTAGTAGTAGTAACAGATAATCTAACAAGATGTGCTTCTTCACTATCTATCAAGCTGGTGCCACAGAGCAATTGTTCAGTATGTGTTGAGTGAAAAAGATGTTTCCCTATTCAACAGGCACAACCACCAGGTGGGGCAGGTAGAGAAGACTTTGGTCTCCCCAGCGATGGAGACCTGAGTCTGAATGGTTAAATGACTTGTCTTAAGTCACAATTACTGAGCAGCAGAGCTTGGATTGGGAACTTCTGTTTCTTGACTCACTGTTTGTTGTTTACTGTTTTAATTTGCCTGATCAAATTTAGGCCAGAGAGGAATTTAGAGATTATCTAGTATAATCTCATCATTTCAAGGTTAGAAAACAAGCCAGAGAAATCAAGGATGTGTCTCCTAGAGCTAAAGAGCTAGTCAGCTGGGGAGTACAGCATAGATCTCCTGACACCAGCTTAGTGCTCTGTCAATAATGTAACAGCTTACTTTGCAAAAATCACCTCTTTGTTTGTAATTCGGCAAACACAGTCATTCTAGGTGCAGAGCTGCTATAGCTTTCTAGGAAAACACCTAAATGGTAAATGCAAAGGCCTTCTGCAATAACAGGCCCACCCTCAGTGTACCAGATTCACTCTTCATGGAAAGTGCACCTTTGGTGTGACTTGAAGGAATGTGTCTACATGAAGCCCGGTGACAACCAAGTGTGCCAACAGCCACAAGCTTCGTAGTGTGGAGTGCCATCTTTGAAGCAGACCCTACAATACTGCTGGTTATGTAAAGCATGAGCTATGAGAAACAGCACCACTTGGAAGTTCCTTCTAAAGTAATAAAGACAGTTAAATGAGGCCTAAACAGCACAGGATATTACTGTTTACATGCAACCCTTATCCCACGGCTGTAGGAAATGGAGCCAAATTCCACAAGCCCTGTCGTTATAAGAGTGCTCTGCAAGACAGAGGAGGCCAGCATTGCTGCTTGGTCTGCTGTTCTTTCTTGAAGTCAGCTTCATTTGAGAATGAAAAACGTTGTCCTTAGAATTCAAACTCCACAAAGGCACAATGCAGTACAGAAAGATAATATTTTAGGATAGATTAATAATATTTATGAGATCTTTTAAATAAATTCCACTTAATTGACATGCACCAGCTCCTCCTTTCCTTTACAACAAAAATTACTTCTGAAAGAATTAATATATTAAGTTTTTACTCTGAAATAGCTCTTAAAAACTCTTTCTTTTCATTGGTTTGTCTGTTTTCCTTTTTTTAAAATAAAATGCACATTTGTATTGCAGAGCTTTTAAGATTTCATTTTCTTGTAGAAATGATTTCTGAAACAGATATTAGAATTTGAATAAAAAAGCATTTAAGTTGTCAAATATGTTATTTATGTTTTCCTTATATACACTTTAAATTGCCTTGGAAAGAAATTTTTAAAATATATTTAAAGTGCACCTATTAACATATTAAATTGGAACTTATTTTTATTTGATAATACTGACGTCCACAAAGGCACAATGCAATACAGAAAGACCATATTTTAGGATAGATTAATTATATGTATAAGATCATTTAAATAAACTTCACTTAATTGACATGCACCAGCTTCTCCTCTCCTTTACAACAAAGATTAATGAGTTTATTTTCCACCATGGTCTGAGTAAGATAAAAGAGATAAAACAGTGACTTTCCTTGAGTTTAATGTTGAGAAAATATAAAATCATATATATTCAAAAAAAAAAAAAGAATACAAACTCCAATGTTGGGGAAATGTATTAGGTTGTTCCACTTGCAGTTAATCTGAGGATGCAAAAGTTAAATAAGCATTGTGTTTACCTCAAATGAAATACATAATAAGAAGAGGGCAGAGGTAAATAACTCATTTGTCAATGTAACTAGAAAGGGATCTCCAATAACTTCTAACTTAAAAGGTTTCAAATTTTGAAGAGTTTCTGATGGTACAGGAGGGGAAGTTTCCTATAGAAGAAAATCAACACCTTAGATTCTAATACCACTCTTTATTCCACCTTCAAAAAATCATCAAAACATGGTGATTATCCACTCCTATGCTATTGCACAATGGTGGCTACAGAAGGATATGATTGATGGAAGAGGCCTGACTCTATGTCCGTGGCATGCCCTAGTCAAGCACACAAATCCGGAGTACCTTGCCCTACTCCCCCAAGCACAAGCAAGTTAATAGCAGTGTTTGTGGGCTCAGTAAATGCCATACCTCTTGGTTTTCTCTGCTCCTATTAGAAACAGCCATAGCAAGTCTTGGGTAAGTAGTCCGTCTTAACATGCTTGCTTGGGTCTTGGCAGTAGAGGAGAAAGGACTTTCTGAAAGCACCATCTTCATGGCCAGTCTCCCAAAATGGTACCATTTCACAGTTGGTTTTACTCTTACTGCATTCACTCAACATATTTACTACAGGCCACGTTCTGCACTTGGCATTAGAGACAGGGAGAAGAATAAGAAAGGAAGCAGTCAATTTTGTCTTGTGGAGGAATGACTGGGCTTGATACTATTTGAGCTGCTCCTGGAGGACATGAATAGTGCTTCAACAGGCATGGGGGTGGGGATGGAGTACTAATGAGAGAGAAGATGTAAGAAGGAAAGAAGCTGGCTAATGGCTCATACACTTATTTGCTTAAACAGTTCGACTCACTGGATTGTAAATGGTTGAAGCTGTTTTGTTGATGTGAATGAGTATATTCATGGAAAACGTGCTTGTTATTAAAATGACGCGATGCCTTTTTGCAAAAGACAGCATGTAGTTAAAAGTGCTCCCATAACTATGCCGGCTTCTAATAAACAGGAATTTGGTGTGTATCTAATTGGGTTTTAATGGCTCTGGCAAAATTAAGAACTAGAGTAATTTGATATGGCTTTTTTCATTCAAACTTTCTATCATCCTAATCTCCTTAGAAACTATAAATTATAACTTACTTTCATCAGACTATAAGCAAAGCCCATAAGCAAAGGAAAAAATAATTAATCAGATATTTTTAGTTTTATTAGATAACGAATATTACAACCCTGGCCCAATGTCTGGTCAGTAATGCCACAGAAAAAAATCATTCATTATTTTGCAGCCTATTGATGAGACATTTTACAAAAATGAAAATTATCTCCTATGCCATTAGATCTTATGTCTGTAAAGACGTATTTTACATCTGTACCCCTAGTGGTAATACGTCTATGTCATTAACTGGGTAAGAATCCAAAGCTGATGATCAATTAATTATTCTTCATTGTTACCATTGTTTGAAATTCTCAAGGGTCTTCTAGGGTTCAGGAATCTCTCCTTTTTAAGTTCCAATGTCCTGAAATGTCCTGAAATACATACCTACAGAATTTTAGGTATTTTCATTATTTTATAGATAGAAGCAGTTATGCCAGCTCTTATCAAAATTGCAAAATTACAACTAGTTCTCTCTCCAGAACCAAACCCTGGCCATGTCACATAATCCAGAGATGGATATTTCTACCAAATAGCTAAAAAATGATGAGGAAACCACTGGAAAAACAGAAGAGCCTGTGGATAGGTCAGGAATCTGAGTAGGGTAAATTAGGGAAAAGGCAGCCTAGAAAAGAAGAGGGCCAAGAACAATGGACAGGAGTTAAGGTAGGAAAAAAAATTTTTAATGTGCCCATTTTCTCTACTTACTACCCTGAGAACACCATTCTTTTCCCTGCTTTGCCACTGGGAGACACTTAAACAGTAGACTAGTACCTACTAGGTGTGAACTCAGGGCTGGCTGAGATGATGGGTACTAGGTATCAACTTCATGTGGATTGGCCAGCCTTTAAGAGTTTTTTCCCCACTTCCACCTGTATCTCGACACCCTGAAAACTAGAGAACTACAACTACAGAGGATTCTTTTGAAAGAAAGCAATGCCAAGGCTGAGTTACCATTTGTTACGTTAGAGGCTCTCTCACCAGCAACATAGCTCCCCACTGTCAAACTTATTGGGTTGGGAGGGGCACTAGGCAAGGCTTAAGTTTTAGTTGCTCCCCATAGTTACACATTACAATCCAAGACAGCCAAAACCCTAGTGGAATAGGAGTTCACAAGGAAAAACGGCTAATGAGTATTCACTGAAAAGCATAGTGGAACAATTGAGAAGAGCAGCTGAAACTGGTGGAGGTTGTCCACTCTCCAGTACTAAGTGAGTACAAAAGGCCTATGGCAAGAAGGACTAAAGAGGCTGTAGGAATCTAGCCACTATGAGCTCTCAAAAATGACTTGTCAAGATTCCTTTCTAGGACAGAATACCACATTAAAGATAAACTGCTAGGAGTGAAATCAAAATTGAGCAGGATCATTGCCTCTGCTTCTGATATGACTGAATAAACTCCTACTGATTGCAATCCTCCTGAAAACAGCAATTTTAAACACTGAACAAAATATAAAGAAACAATGATATGAAGAGACTGGAAAGTGAACAGAAACAGACATATTCTTAAAAGGAGCTGACATTTGAATAAAGGTATGGCATAACGTGAGCAACCTATTTTTACAGCTTTTAGACTGAGGGCAAGCCAAAGCTGCCAAGTGGCTAGCACACTAAGAAAAAACTGACAATCATTCTGATATGAAGAACTAAAGAACAGAGCTTGGGACAAACTGAGCCACTGGACAGTTGTGGGGAGAATCCTGTAAAGGAGAGAGAGGGCAAGATAGAAGGAGCACTAATTCCGGTATATACAAATTATCCAAGTCTCAGTTGACCCCTGAACCACACATACATGGGACAGACTTTAGCTAACGATAAAAGCACTGAACTAACATTTTAGCTACCAACCAAGAGACAGAATTTAGTTTCAGTCTAACCAAGTTAACTATCTGCTAAAACAATAAAATCAGTATTTTTCAGACACAGAATCCAGAGTCTCCATAATGTAATATTCAAAAGACTCAGAATACAATCCAAGGTTACTCAATATATGAAGAACTAGGAAATTGTGATCCATTCCAAGAGATAATACAATCAACAAAGAGAAAACCTAAGATGATTCATATGTTAGAATTAGCAGACAATAAATTTAAGGCAACTAGTAGAATTACGCTCAAAGGAGTAAAAGAAAGTATTTGCACAATAAATGAAAAGATAGAAAATCACAGCAGAGAAATATAAACCACAAAAAATGAAAATTACACAATTGGAAAATACAATATCTAACTTTAAAAAATCACTGAATAGGCTTAACAGCAGAATGGAAACAAAAGAGGGAAGTTTCAGTAAACTTAAGATGAAACTTTAGAAATCATGCGTTCCTATAGATATATAGAACAAAGAGAAAGACATACGTGAAAAAAATGAACAAAGCCTCAGGAATGTGTGGGACAATATCCAAAGGTGTAACGTACATGAAGTTAGAGTTCTAAAAGGAGAGGAGGAGGAGGAGGAGAATGGGATAGAAAAAAATTGCATGTGTAATGGTTTAAATTTCCCTAAATTTAAAAATTCCAGAGGCTCAGCAAATCCCAAGAGGACAGAAAACAAAGTCTTGGAATATCATAGTCAAACTGCTGAAAACCAAATATAATGAGAAAATAAAAAAAAAAACAGCCAGGAAATAACAACATTTTACACACCGAGGAGGAAAAATGACTCAATTACTGACATCAGAAATGATGGGGGCCAAAATAGAGAAGACCAACATCTTCAAAGTGATAAGAAAAAGAAGCCAACCTGGACTTGGGAAAGAACGAGGTGGTGGAACATAAGTCTCTCCTGATTGTTCCTCTGCGAGGACACGAATTTAACAACTATCTACACAGCAAAAAGTCACCTTCATAAGAACCAAAATCAGGTGAGCACACACAGCACCTGGTTTTAACTTCATATTCCTGAAGGAGGCACTGAAGAGGTAGGAAAAAGTCTTAAATCACCAATGCCACCCCTCCCTCATCTCCCAGCAGTGGCAGTGTGGTTTGGAGAGTGTTCATGTGTATCATGGAGATGAAGATTGCAGCAATTGTTAGGCATTGAACTCAGTGCTGCCCTATAACAGAAAACAAAACCAGACCAAACTCAGCTAAATGGAGGGAACATTTAAGCCAGCCCTAGCCAGAGGGGAATCAGCAGTCCCAGTGGTCAGAACTTCAGTTCCTGCTAGTCTCGCAACCACAGGTTAAAGTGCTCTGTGTCTCTAAATAAACTTGAAAGGCAGTCTAAGCCAAAAGAGCAGCAACTCCTAGGAGAATCCTAGTGCTGAACTGGGCCCAGAGATACTGGACTTTGAAAGGACTTGGGTGTTGTGATCTAAGCTGTATCTAAGCCCCTTTAAAGCAGATTCAGCTTACATAAACCAGAAAACTATTAGAACTGTTAAACAAATTCAGTAAAGTTGCAGGACACTAAATCAAAAGCAACATACAAAAATCAATAGCATTTCTATATGCCAACAGTGAACAATTTGAAAAAGAAATCAAGAGAGTAATCCCATTTTTAATAGCCACAAATAAAATTAAATACCTAGAAATTAACTTAACCAAAGAAGTGAAAGATCTCTATAATGAAAGGTATAAAACACTGATGAAAGAAATTGAGGATACCAAAAAAATGTAAAGGTATTTCATGTTCATTGATTTAAAGAATCAATATTGTTAAAATGTCTATATTGGCCGGGCGCAGTGGCTCATGCCTGTAATCCCAGCACTTTGGGAGGCCGAGGCGAGCCGATTACGAGGTCAGGAAATCGAGACCATCCTGGCTAACATGGTGAAACCCTGTCTCTACTAAAAATACAAAAAATTAGCCGGGCGTGGTGGCAGGCACCTGTAGTCCTAGCTACTCGGGAGGCTGAGGCAGGAGAGTGGCGTGAACCCAGAAGGCGGAGCTTGCAGTGAGCCGAGATTGCACCACTGCAATCCAGCCTGGGCGACAGAGCAAGACTCCATCTAAAAAAATAAATAAATAAAATAAAATAAAATGTCTATACTACTCAAAGCAACCTACAAATTCAATGCAATTCCTATAAAAACACCAACAATGAGTAGAAAAAAATCTTAAAATTTATATGGAACAACACAAGACCCAGAATAGCCAAAGCTATCATAAGCAAAAAGAACAAAACTGAAGAAATTACATTACCTGACTTCAATTATACCACAGAGCAATAATGACCAAAACAGCATGGTACTGTTATAAAAGCAGACACATAGACCAATGGAACAGAATAGAGAAACCAGAAACAAGTTCACACATCTACAGTAAACTCATTTTTTATGAAGGTGCCAAGAACATATATTGGTGAAAACATAGTCTTTTCAATAAATGGTGCTGGGAAAACTGGTTTTACATACAGGAGAATGACACTAGACCCCTACAAAAATAAAAATCAAATCACCATATATAAAAATCAAATAAAAATGGATTACAGACTTAAATCTAAGCTATCAAGCTATAAAATACTATAAGAAAACATCCAGGAAACTCTCTAGGACATTTGTCTGGGCAAAAATTTCTTGAGTAATACTCCACAAGCACAGGCAACCAAAGAAAAAATGGACGAATGGGATTACATCAAGTTTTAAAAGCTTCTGCACAGCAAAGAAAACAATCAACAAAGTGAAGAGACAACCCCCAGAATGGGAGAAAATATCTGCAAAGTACCTGTTTGACAAGGGATTAATAACCAGAATATATAAGAAGCCCAAATAACTCTATAGGAAAATATCTATTAACCTGATTAATAAATGGGCAAAAGACCTGAATAGGCATTTTTCAAATAAAGACATACAAATGGCAAACAGGCATATGAAAAGATGCTCAACACCACTGGTCAGCAGAGAAATGCAAATAAAAACTTCAGTAAGGTATCATCTCACCCCAGTTAAAATGGCTTATATCCAGAACACAGGCAATAGCAAATACTGGTGAGGGTGTAGAGAAAAGGGAACCCTCGTACACTGTTGATGGGAATATAAATTAGCACAACCACTATGGCAAACAGTTTGGAGGTTTTCAAAAAACTAAAAATACAGCTACCATATTTTCCAGCAATCCTACTGCTGGGTATATAACTAAAAGAAAGAAAATCAGTAGATCAAAGAGAAATGTGCACTCCCATGTTTGTTGTAGCACTGTTCACAATAGCGAAAATTTGGAAGCAACCTAAGTGTTCATCAGCAGATGAATGGATAAAGAAAATGTGGCACTTAACACACAATGGAGTACTATGCAGCCATAAGAAAGAACAAGATCTTGTCATTCACAACAACATGGATGAAACTTGAGATCATTATGCTACATGAAATAAGCCAGGCACAGAAAGACAAACATTACATGTTCTCACTTACTAGTGTGATCTAAAAATCAAAACAATGGAACTCATAGAGACAGAGAGAAAAAGGATGGTTAGCAGAGGCTGGGAAGGGTAGTAAAAGGGTGGGTGGGAAGTGGGCATGGTTAGTGGGAACAAGAAAATGGTTTGAAAGAATGAGTGAGACCTAGTCTTTGTAGCACAGGAGGGTGACTATAATCAATAATAAATTAACTCTACATTTAAAAATAACTAAGAGTATAGCTGGATTGTTTGTAATACAAATGATAAATGCTTGAGGGGATGGATATCCCATTCTACATGATGTGATTATTACATATTGCATGCTCATCTCAAAACATCTTATGTACCCTGTAAATATATACACCTACTCTGTACCTACAAAAATTAAAATATTTTTTTAAAGTCAACCCAGAATTCTATACTCAGCAAAAATATTTTTTAAGAATGAAGGCAAAACAAAGATGCTTTGAGATACAACAAAATTCTAAAAAATATTGTCATTAATCCCTTGTCAGATGGATAGTTTGCAAATATTTTCTCCCATTGTATGGGCTGTCTCTTCACTTTGTTGACTGTTTGTTTCCTTTGCCCTGGTGTGGTTATTATGCATTGTATGCCTGTATCAAACTAGCCTATGCACCTCATAAATATATACAACTACTATATACCCATAAAAATTTAAAATTAAAAAGATAAAATCGTGAAACTGTTAAAGAATAAGGAAAGAAAAAATTCTTTGCCAGCAAACCTGAACCACAAGAAATGCTAAAGTTGTAGGAGAACAGCTCTACCGCATGGTGCCCCAATGATCATTTTAGTCTCCATATGGGCCACTTAGGCAAGGTTTTGCCATAATCTGACCTGGGTCTTTGGAGAACACCATGCAGTTCCTCTTGGAGCAAGGGAATATAAACAGCCTGGTGAGGAACCATCCCAAGGCTGTTTTTCATCCATCTCCCTAATGTCGGTGAGCACAGAACTTTCCACCTTGTCTCACTCCCTTATGACACAGCTGTATAAACGTGTTTGGCTATAGTTTAGAGCTGGTTTCTCAGTGTCAGAGCAACCTGTTATTCATGTCATCTGGTTCCTCTGGTTCAGTGTAATCCTGTTGGACTATGGATACGGGCAGCTAATGCCATGTTGATCTTGCTGTTACTCTCTAAGTAATAAACTGAATCTATCTGGGCTTGTTTTTCCTTACTGGCTGAATCTATGAAACTGTGACAAGCTGACCTAGCAGCTAGACAAGTGATCCTATTACTTCACTAAGCAATTAGCTTCATCTAAGCCAATGCTGCCTGGATACTGCTTGACTTCTTGACAAAAGGAAGTTCTTCACCAGGCTGAAGGAAGATGAATCCAGATGGAAATGCGTATATTAATTTAAAAAATAAAGCAGAAATTAGAAATATCTGGGTAAATATTTAAAAAGCCATTTCATTCCTCTTGATTTCTTCAAATACATAGGATTCCTTAGACCAAAAATTATGGCATTTACTTGTAGGCTTCATATGTAGATGGAGTACATTTGACAACCATAGAGAAAAGGATAGGGAGTGGTTACATTGACTTCTAATGTTGTAAGTTTTCTACATTTTATATAAAATCTTATTTTCTTTACTTAGACTGAAAAGTTAGAGATATGCATACTACTAATTCAGAGAGCACACACTAAAAACCACTGTAAAAATGAAAACTAAGTTCAACTTAGTTTTAAACTAAAAGTTCTAAAAAGCTAAGAACTTTTATGTCATGCAAAGAATTTGGAGTAAAATGCTTTCAAATAATTATTTGCTTTAAACTTGAAATAGGTTAACATTAAATTATTTTACCTTATCTTGGCTGATGAAAGTGTTATTTGGATAAATGAAAAACATTTTTAAAGGCAACAAATAGAATGAACCTGGGAAGACTTAACATTGTAAAGGTGTCAATGACCCCCAAATTAATGGGTAATTCAATGCTATTCCAATTAAAATTCTAGCATTGCTTTTGAAGCTTTTTCTTTTGAAATAATTATAGACTTACGGGAGGTTGCAAAAATAGTTTACAGAATCCACTGAATGCTTCCCCTGGCTTTCCCTAATGGTGCATTGCAGGTGATTATAGGAAAACACAATTAACTAAATTACAGAGCTTTTCAGTTTTCACCAGTATTTAAATGCACTCGTGTGTGAGTGAGGTATAGTCCTGTGCAATATTATCACGTGTAGATTCACACAATAAACATCACAATCAAAACACTGCTTGCACTACCACAAAGGCATTCCCTCATGCTACAACTTTATCTCCTTTATAATCACACCCACTCCTCATCCTTGTTCCTGTCCCCTGGCAACAACTGTTCTCCATCACTGTGTTTTATCATTTCAAGACAGTTATACAATTGGAATCATACGGTACTGACCTTTTGAAATTGGCTTTTTTCACTAAACATCAAATCCTTAATATCCATACAAGATTTGTCAAGTAGTAGTCCATGGTATGGATGTACTAGAGTTTGTTTATCCATTCCCCCATTTGAGGACATTTGGGTTGTTTCCAGTTTAGGGTTACTATGAATAAAACTGCTATGAACGGGCTGGGCATGGTGGCTCATGCCTGTAATCCCAGCACTTTGGGAGGCCAAGGTGGGCAGATCACCTGAGGTCAGGAGTTCAAGACCAGCCTGGCAAATATGGCGAAACCCCGTCTATACTAAAAATACAAAAAATTAGTCAGGCATGATGGCAGGTGCCTGTAATCCCAGCTACTCAGGAGGCTGAGGCAGGAGAATCACTTGAACCCGGGAGGTGGAGGTTGCAGCGAGCCAAGATCATGCCATTGCACTCCAGCCTGGGCAACAAGAGTGAAACTCTGCCTCAAAAAGAAAACAAAACAAAAAACATGCTATGAACATTTGTGTACATATTTTTATGTGCACATGAGTTTTCACTTATCTAGAATGAATGTCCAGGAGTAAAATTCCTAGGTTTTATGGTAATCGCATGCTCAGTTTTTTAAAAATTTCCATACTTTCTTTCAGAGTGGTTGTACCATATTAAATTCCCACAAACAACACATGAGATTGAGTTTCTCCACATCTTCACCAGCATTTGGTGTTATCACTATTTTTCATTTTAGATATTCTAATAGGCATGTAGTGACATCTCATTATGGTAATTTGCATTCTCTGATGCCTAATGATATCGAACATCTTTTCATGTAATTATTTGCCATCTGTGAATCCTATTTGGTGAAATGTCTCTTCATGTCTTTTGCTCATCTCTTAATTGGATTTTTTTCCTGTTGAGTTGTGAGATTCTTTGTATGTCCCAGATATGAGTCATTTGTTGGATATGTGGTTCGCAAATACTTTCTCCCTGTCTGTAACTTGTCATTTATTCCCTTAACAGGGTCTTTCATAGAGCAAAATTTTTTAACTTTTAATTTTGTAAAACTTTTTTTTAAGAGCTCTAATTTACAAACATTTCCTTTTATAGATCATGCTTTGGGTATCAAGTCTAAGAATTCTTCACCAAACCCTAGATCTGAAATTTTTTCCTATGTTTTCCTCTAAAAAGTTGTATAGTTTCTATTTTACATTTAAGCCCATGAAGCATTTTGATTCAGTTTGCTTTAAAATACATTCTGAGTAAATGGATAATGGGCAGGAATACTCAATTCACTTCCTCACAAGAAGAAATATAACTGCTAAACAAATATACAAATTTCAGACTTACTATTAATCAAAGAAAGCAAATTTGCAATAACAATAAAAGTTATATTTTAAGCAGTTAAGTTAGTAAAAAATCAGGCCATTTTTCCTGCAGAATTCCCCACCCTCTAGATTTGGTTGATTGCACTGACAGAGTTTTTGGTCTTTTAAAACAGGGGTTCCCAACCCCCAGGCCATGGACCAATACCAGTCTGGGGCCTGTTAGGAACTGGCCACACAGCAGGAGGCGAGCAGCAGTCAAGCCAGCATTACCGCCTGAGCTCTGCCTCCTGTTAGATCAGTGGCAGCATTAGATTCTCATAGGAGTGCAAACCCTAGTGTGAACTGCACATACAAGAGATCTAGGTTGCGGGCTCCTTATGAGAATCCAATGCCTGATGATCTGAGGTGGAACAGTTTCATCCTGAAACTACCTCCCCAGTCCCCGCTTTTGGTCCATGGAAAAATTGTTTTCCACAAAACTGGTCCCTGGTGCCAAAAAGGTTAGGGACTGCTGTTTTAAAACGTAGGTTTATTATTCAGGTGGTGTGAGGCCAAAGATCAGGAGACATCTGTCATTGAAAAGACAGTTTGTGGCCAGGCGTGGTGGCTCACGCCTGTAATCCCAACACTTTGGGAGGTCGAGGCAGGCAGATCACTTGAGGTCAGTAGTTCAAGACCAGTCTGGCCAACGTGGTGAAACCCCATCTCTACTAAAAATACAAAACTAGCCAGGTGTGGTGGCACATGCCTGTAATCCCAGCTACTCGGGAGGCTGAGGCAGGAGAATCACTTGAACCCAGGAGGCGGAGGTTGCAGTGAGCCGAGATTGCTCGAGTGAGACTGTCTCAAAAAAAAAAAAAAAAAAAAAGAGATAGAGAGAGAGAGAGAAAAGATAGTTTGTTATCGACAATTCCAAAGGGAGGGGGAACACCATGCCACAACATGCAGGGCCACATGGGGAAGCATCAGGGTCAGTCAGAAGGCAAGACTCCAAGAACTTGCTCCTTCAGGATCCCACATCAAGGTTGGTAAAAGAGGTGCTAACTACAAGTGAGGGCAACAGGGCCTTCCAGTTTCTAGACAAGATTGAAGAGGATGATTATATCCATGGACAATTAATGAATTATCTTTTTGTGACTGAGAAAAAGCCACATAAAATACCAAAACTAATCAAAAAAAGCTAACAGGGGCTTTAGTTACCCAATATAATGCAATAGGAACTGAAATTTAAGCAATCCGATTTTCTAGTTGGCCACTGAAGTTCAGATTCTGACCTTCCCTCCTCAGAGGTAAGACCATGCACAATAGCGAGGAATTGAACAAAACAAAAAGGACCCCCAAGAAGTGGAAATTCTATACAAAAGCTCTAAGAGGAACAGGGAGGTTTCTTTCCTACTCAACCCATTCTCCTCCCAGGAAGGTACAAAACAAATGAAGAAAAAAAGAGAAGTTTTGGACCTGGTCATTGGTCTCTAACCTGTTGACCTATTATTGACTGTTCATTTCCTGTTACAGGAAAACTCCTTTCCCTTTCATTTCACAATCTGGCACTTTTAAGTTCAGGATCCTTCGCTTAGCATCTAAAGCCTAAAGCTCTTCACAGCGTGGTCCTACCCTTTCTTCCCAGTCACGTTTATTTCTGAGTCATAAAGCTTAGTGGCTAAAAAGCTAGGCTTTGGAGTCTGACAAACTTGGTTTGAATTCCCGTTCTGCCATCTCTTAGCAGGTGACCAAGTTACATAATTGTTCTGAGCTTTATTCTCCTAATTTGTAAGGTCGGAATGATACTACCTATGACAAATGAGACTGCTGTGGCAACTAAATAAGAGAATGCATGTAAAACCCTTAATACGATGCATGGCACAGAGTGATGACTCAATATATAGGGACTATTACTAGCCCTAAATGGATCCTATGATCTCCCACCTTGTTACTTTTGCTCAAGTTGTTCCTGCCTCCTAACAGGCCTCTGCTTGTAGAAATTATGTCTGTTGTTTATGTCTAGTCCCCAAGGCTACCTTTTCAAGAAGTCTTTCCTTTTGTTCCACCAGGATATCCTATCCCTGCTTTGAACCTCCAGTTCATTTGTACTCTTCCCTTGGCACTTCCTTCACACTGATAAGTGTACCTAGGCACTGCCCAGGGCTGACCTTGCACTGAGCAGATGCTTCATGACTATATACTGAATTAAATCCATGTGGTGCCTAAATGTTACATGATTTTCTGGAATTTTAAGTAAGAATTCCAAATACCTGAGAAATAATTCAATTAATTCCATATGCCAAAATTGCTGCTAACACCCTCAACTCAATGTTATTATAAAAACACATGACCAAAAACTGAATTGGTGGTGAGAAAACATGGAGGAGATAATGGTGAGGAAGAAGTCTCTGCTGGCATTTGCTGATGTGATAATGTTGGCCTCCAGGATATGCATGTGTCATATATTTGTTTTGGCGACCTGCCACTGCCATTTTCTGCTCTGCCCAGCCCGTTTTCTTTGGGATTAGAAACAAAATAACTAGGAAAAGTCTGAAAATAGTTCACAGGCAAGCATCTTAAACATCTACAAATGCTTTTTAGATGGATGGAAAAGATGGCATTTGTTTACAGAAGGGAAAAGACCTAATTCTGATGCACCTATCAACCTTGATGTCTCTTGTTCTGCCTGCCTCCAAATATCAACAACTAATGTCAAGGTAAAGTAAGTGTGGAACACCAACTACCTACCCACCTCTTCCCTGGAAAGCAAAGGGGTCCGGTACAAGACAGGTCTTAGAGTTTGGATGCTGAAAGGTGTGCATCACCCATACAGCCTCAGTGGGCACTTGTTATAGAACCACAGATAAGCAAAAAGTACTGCCTCACTGAAGAGGGAAGAAGGGAGATTTTTCACCAACTCTGTGGAGATGCACTGAAAAATTCCCTCCCCAAAAAACAACCCTAGAACCCCTTGTGGATTACTTTCCCTTCTTTTTCCTGGCCTGGGAATGTTTACTGGCATGCGAGCATATAATTTTCCAACATGAAAGACTCAGAGGGAGCTTAAGTGTCATGGAGAACTAAGTAAATGATTAATTCAAGTGGATTCAAACTAAGCTGCTTTTAATATTTTGATGGTGAAATGAATAATGCTCAATTATCTTCAAGTCACTCATAGTCAGACTTAACACAAGAGATGGTCTGCTGAAGTGCACAATATTGACACACACTGGGATGTCACTTAACCCTCTGTGCACAAAAACCAGAGAGAACCACCATTCTCTTGAATGGAAGCAACCCTAGCTTCATCTTCTGGCCTATAACTTCCTCCCTTCCTCTATTCCTCTCTTCCTTTCTGGCACAGACATTTAATAAATACCTCCCATGTGCAGAACCCTGAGAAAGGTACTAGTGGGAATACAGAAATGAATACTATTGTGTCCTCAGGTAGTTTATAAGCTTAGCAGGAAAGATAAGATTGTAATAAAAGATTAGCCACTTGAGATTCTTACAGAATAGCCTAAAAACTCCAGACTGGCTCCCTCAAAAGAACTCTATCCTGGAGATGTCACCACAGTAAGAGGAAGGTTGACAGATCTAAGAAATTAAAGGAACATTTGCAAGAGGATTCTGGGGAAGTCAACTCACTCATATTTATTATAAATTCTCTTTCATTGAACTTATTTCAAAGACAGTCTTTGTGGCAAACTTTTTGAGGCCTTGGATGCCTTAGAATATTTCATTCTTGCATTTAAATGATACTTAGCTGGGTATAAAATTCTAGATTCTGAGTTTTTTCCCTCAATACTGAAAATTAACGTTCCACTGTTTTCTTCTATCTGGGTTGTTTTCGAGTACTGAGGTGCCAATATGATTTTGTTCCTTTGTAGGTAACCTGCTTTTTCTTCCTGGGAAGGCTTCTTTTTAAAAATTTTACTACTATGTGTCTAGATATACGCTTTGTCTCATAAATCCTGGTTGGCAAACTCTGAATCTTTTTAAACTGAGATCATCCATAGTCCCCTAAGATTGGAGAATTCTCGGTCTTTGTTTCTTCAAATACTTACATCCCCTCCACATACTCTTCTCCCTCTCTTTCTGGTACTCTTATTAAACTGATTTGACATTTCTCCTTCTAAAGTATTTTTCCTCTACAGTATTTTTCCTATATTTCCCAACTATTTATCCCTTTCTGATGACTTCTGGGAAAGTTGTTCAATCTAGTATTCCATGTCATTAATTAATTCTTCATCTGTATCTGCTGTTTTTACCCCCCCATCATTTCAACTTATATTTTTCATAGCTGCTATTTCTGAATGATGTTCTTTGTTTGTAACTGCCTATTCCTGCTTCAAGTTACCAACATTGTCTCTTAACTTTTCAATGATATTCTAGTTTGTTTTCAATCATTGTTTTGATTAGTTCATTCATTCTGCTTTGTCTAGTATATTAAGATTGTTGTCTTTCTTTTGGGGTAGCTGCTCTCCTAAAAAGATATGTTATTTAAGAAGACCGATACTCAGTAACTTCTAAGGTTATTTATTAATACTTACTGCAGTTTTTTTTAGAGCAGCATTATTTATTGAAATGTTAATTAGTGTTTGTTTTCCTTTTTTTAACTTTCTTTTATTATACTTTAAGTTCTAGGGTACATGTGCACAACGTGCAGGTTTGTTACATATGTATACATGTGCCATGTTGGTGTGCTGCATCCATTAACTCGTCATTTACATTAGGTGTATCTCCTAATGCTATCCCTCCCCCGAACAATGAGAACACTTGGACACAGGAAGGGGAATACTTACTGCAGTTTTTTGACTGAGGAGACCACTTTGGTTATAACTTCAAAACAGATTTCTCAGACTAATGTCAGTGATCCTACTCTCTTCTATTAGGTTTAGGTCATACATTCATCCTTCCAAAGTTCATTCACCCATCAAAGAGACAATCTTGCAAATAAGATAAGGCATCACTGTGGTTGTTACTGCTGTGGTTGCATAGCTTGAAGTATCAGTTCTGTGTGTAGTTTCTTGAATTAGACAACAGCACTAAATATTGTGAGATATTGCTATTTAAACTTAAAAATACAATGTTTAGTGTCAAAGTATGTCAGCTCTAACATTTCTTCACACTCTATAAGTTTATCATTTAGTTTCATACTACTCCAAATAAACATCAATATTTTATGTATACAAATCTATTTCTTTAGAATAAACAAACCAAAAAATAAATAAATTTACTTTTACATGTAAACTATGCAATCCCACACAGAACAACAGGGAAAAGATGAAAGTCTGTATGCAAAGGGTCCAATTTGTAACTTACTGTGCAGTAAAGCTCAGTCTTTAATCATTTTCTTGTTAATCTTATGCTTAACTATAAGCTGCCTCAGGGCATTCTCACAGCTTTCACCAGTCTGTCCCAGTTTAGTTTTAGCTGTTAAGTCTATAGACTCCAGGTGCTAAACACTAGATTAATAAGTCCTAACTAAGAGTTCCAGTATCTCAGTAAGCACTTTTGCCCTGAGCCTAATCTTATCCAGTCATCAGCCTTTGCACAGTTCCCATGTCTCAGCCCGTTTCTCCAACTCTCATTATTTTTCTCTCCCTCTTGGAGTATCTGAGCTGCCCTTTTTGCTAGAGGCATATGAAGGCATTGTGCCTACCCCTAGCTGTTCTTAATTTTCTCTCAGATCAGCTCTCTTGAAGGACTCTCAGCAGGCCCAAAGACACGGCCCTTGCTTCTAGGATGCAGATGAAAAGCTGAAGTGGAGGGAGAAAAAGGGCAGTTCACGAACCCATAATGACTAATCCTAGTAAAATAAAGGGCAGGGCCCTTTTAATAAACAGTGCACTCCAGGAAGAGGGTGGAGCCAACTGAATAAGCCCCAGGCTCTGATGAGACAAGCGTGCTCTTGGAAGCTGTCACAGGAACAGGAGTTTGCTATTCAAGATGTGGACTATCTCTTAAGGCAGTTCTCTACGACCAGGACATCACTCTCTAAGGCCATCCTTTCTTCTCGCTGTCTTTAAGTACCTGGCTCTAACTACCTGCAAAACCAGCCTCCTACTTCAAAGCAAGGGCTTTCCTTTCCTGTCTAGAGAGTTAAAATGGATTGTAGGAGACGCTAGACAAATTTAGCTCTCTCCTCCATAGAAGCCCAGTGTTTTGTGGTGTTACAGAAAAAGCCCTGATACACCAGTTCGCATGACCCATAATTCTTACTGAATTCATGTGCCGACATCCAGAAGTGCTGCTTGAAAAATGATGATGTAATGATGCTTTATGAAAAGGAATGAATCTCTGAGGTGGAAATTCTTACCGCACAATGACACCTGGCTAGAGTAGATAGGATAGTGCCCATATGCTACTAGCTTTGGAATTAGTTTCCCACTAGGAGAGTGGTAGAAACATTTTAATTTTTGTCTCATCCTATTTAGGCCAGCAGCCAGTTGAAAACATCCCTTCAGAGCACAGCAATTTTGATGGAGGAAGGGCAGACTAGGGAGTAGGAGAGTATAGTGGAAACCCATGAGGCAGGACCAAATGGATGAGGTAGCAGTGGTTCTCAGCTCTGGCTACACATTAGAATCTCCCAGGAGGCTTTCTTTAAAAGTTTATTTTGAAATAATTTTAAAATTACAGAAAAGTTGCAAAAACAGCAAACAGTTGCTGCACACACTTCATCCAGCATTCTTCATGTCAACATCTTATATAACTATTATAGAGTTATCAAAACTAAGAAATGAACTTTGGTACAATATGATTAACTAAACTAGATTTTATTTGCATTTTACCAGTTTCTCCACTACATTGCATTTTCTGTTCAGGGCCAAATTCAGGATTTCACATTGCATTGTCTCCTCCAATCTATGGCAGTTCACCCATTCTTTTATGTCTTTCATAATCTTGACACCTTGAAGAGCACTGATCAGTTATTTTGTATAATGTAGCTCACCAGTTTTCCCATTAATGTCCTTTTCATGTTCCAGGATGCAATCCAGAATATTATGTCACATTTAGTCATCATATCTTCTTATTTGCTTCCAATCTATGGAAATTTATTAATGTTTCCTTGTTTTTCATGATCTCAATAATTTTAAAGATAAATGGTCAAGTACTTTGTAGAATATCCCCCAATTTGGGTTTGTGTAATGTTTTCTCATAATTAGACTGGGATTATATATTTTGGGGAAGGATAGCACAGAGGTGAAGTGCATTTCTTATCACACAGTATAAGGGGTTCAAGATATGAACATAAACTTACCAGTGATGTTAGTCTTGATTCCTTGGTTAAGGAGATTTCTGCCAGGTTTCTCCACTGTAAGCTACTTTAAGAAGTATTTTATCAATATAATTGTAGAATCAGATGAAGTTGTGAATGTAATATAGAGAGGTCCTGTGAAACCCTCACTCAATTTTTTCCAATGGATACATCTTATGTAACTATAGTACTATACCAACATCAGGAAATTGGCATTGGTGCAAAGCATATGTGTAATTCTATGCCATTTAATCATGTCTGTATTCTTGTAACCACCACTGCAATCCAGAAATGGAACTATTCCATCACCACAAATATCTTCCTTATGCTACCTCTTTACAGTCACAACTCCCCTCACCAACACTCCTAACCTTTGTACAATGGAGAACCAATCAGTTCTCCATCTTTTTAATTTTATCATTTTTGAGAATATTATATAAGTGGAATCACATACTGTCCTTACAGTATGTGACTGTAAGGACAATGGCTGTGCTGCAGTCAAGTATAGGCTGAGGTACACATCCTGCACAGTATCACACAGTGGGATTGGAGCACAGGTGCACAATCCCATGCATTATATAATCACAGCTATGTAGCCATAATGTGGGAGGGCTCATCACCTGGCTCTGAGCCATTATTGTCTGTGAGGTGCATAAATGCAGCACCGACAGTGTGAAGAAACTGCTGAATAAAGCCATGTCCCACCTACCTGGAACCTAAAAGTGACCTTTTGAGATTGCCTTTTTTCATTCAGCATAATGCCAATGAGATCCATCCAAGTTGTACATATCAGTAGTTCATTTTTTTTTTTTTTATCACTGAGTAGTATTCCATGGTATGGATGTACCATAATTTTTTTAACCATTCAACTATTCACCAAACACCTGGGTTGTTTCTGTTTTTTGATCATTGAAAACAGCTCTGCTATGAACATTCATGTACAGGTTTTTGTATGGATGTATGTTTACATTTCTCTGAGATACACGCCCAGTAATAGTATAGTAGGTGTATTATTGGTTTTGTAAGAAACCAAGCCATTTTCCAGAGTGGTCATACTATTACCCATAAGCAATGTGGAAAGATCCATGCATGGAGGTATAGTCATATCACATTATGGTATTAACTTATATTTCTTTAATGGTTAGTGATGTTGACTGAACAACTTTTAATGTGCCTATTTGTCATCTGTATATCTTCTTCAGTGAAATGTCTGTTGCTGTTTGTTGCTTATTTTCTAATAGGTTTTTTTTATTCTATTGAGTTTTGAGAGTTATTTTTATATTCTTTGTTGGATATGATTTACAAATACTTTCTTCCAGTTTATAGCTTGTATTTTCATATTTAAAAGGATCTTCCATAAAAACTTCCACAGAAAGTTTTTAACTTTGATGAGTTCCAATTTATCAATTACTTTTTCCTTTTATGGATCATGCTTTTGGTGTCAAGTCTAAGAATCTGTCACCTAGCCTTAGATCTGGAAGATTTTCTCCAGTTTTCTAAAATATGTTTAGTTTTATGTTTTACAAACTTACATGATCCATTTTGAGTAAATGTCTACATAAGGTGTAAGGCTTAAGTTGAACTTTGTTTTGCCTGTGAATATCCAGTTGTTCCAACACAGCACCATTTGTTGAAAAGTCTATCCTTCCTTCATTGAATCACCTTTGCATCTCTGTTAAAATTCAGTTGGGAATATTTATGTGGGTCTATTTCTGGGTTCTCTATTCTGTTCCATTGACCTATATATCTAACCCATCTGGCAATACTGCATGGTCTTGGTTACCATAGCTGTATAGTTAGCCTGAACGTTAGGTAGACCAATTCCTCCAACTTTATTACTCTTTTTCAAAATTGTTCTAGTTATTCTAGGACCTGTGTCTTTTCATATAAATTTTGGAATATTATTCTGATTTAAGTTCTGACAAGATCGTGGAAATCATCACTCCCATCCTTACAAGAAGAAGCTGAACAAACTTAAAAGCAATGACTTTTCATGAATCCTTCAGACAAATGAGGTTGTAGGGCAAACCACCACCCTGAAATCTGGAGAGTCAGGAACATCCAGAGAGACATAGCTGCAATTTGCTTGCTTGGACCAGTCACTGGAGTCACAAACTAAGAGTACCAAAACTGGTAATTTTAATAAATTGCTGGAGGCTCGGTGTAGACTACTATGAGAATGACAAATTGAGGACTGCAGGCATAGGGAAAACCCCAACATTTTGTTGTCTTTACCTTCAAAAAGATCCAACAAGTTCTTACAGTAAAGTTCTGAGTAAAATTATCTTGTGGGTCTGTCGGCGAGGGTAAAAAATAATTGTGAAATACGCCTTCCCCTTAACATAGGACAACTTTACAGGGGAAAAGATTTTTCTAGGGCCTTATCTGAGCTGGGGAAGGGCAATGCTCCTACCTACTCCGGTCCCCTGTAGCAAAACTGCAGAAAACCAAAGGAAAAAAACTTTGAAAGACAAGAGAGGGAGAGAAAACAACTTATAAAGGAATAAGGATAAGAATTACATCAGGCTTCTCAAGGGAACATGCAAAAAAGAAGAGAGTAGAGTGAAATATTTAGTCTTGAAAGAAAAAAAAAACCACCAACCCACAATTCTATATCCAGTGAAAGTATCTTTCAGAAGTGAAAGTATCTTTCAGAAGTGAAAGTATCTTTCAGAAGTGAAAGTGAAAGTTTTCTCAGAAAAACAAAACAAAAACTGACAGAAATGAAAACCAACTGGCCCTGCAATAAATGTTAAAAGGAGTTCTTTAGGGGGAGAAGGTTATAGTGATCAGAAACTCAGTTCTACAGAAAGAAAGGATGAGTGTAGACTGTTGGAGAAGGAATATATGAAGGTAAAATAAAATCTTTTATTTATTTTTCTAATTCTTAGCTGATCTAAAAGAACACTTTTTTTTTTTTTTTTTTTTTTTTGAGACGGAGTTTTGCTCATTTCCCAGCCTGGAATGCAATAGCACGATCTCTGCTCACTGCAACTTCCATCTACCAGGTTCAGGCGATTCACCTGCCTCAGCCTCCCAAGTAGCTGAGATTACAGGTTGCCGCCACCATGCCCAGCTAATTTTCTATTTTTAGTAGAGACGGGGTTTCTCCATGTTGGTCAAGCTGGTCTCAAACTCCTGACCTCAGGTGGTCCGCCCGCCTCGGCATCCCAAAGTGGTGGGATTACAGGCATGAGCCACTATACTCAGCCCAAAGATAACTGTTTAAAGTAACAATAGCAACAATGTATTGGTTGATTATAGCATATGGATAAGTGAAATAAATAGCAATGTCACAGAGGACTGGAGGGAAGATTTGATAATACTCTGTTATGGGGTACCTACACTATATGTAAAGTGTTACAGTGTTATTTGAAGGTAGACTCATAGCTAGCAATGTATATTTTAAACTGTAGGGCAACCACTAAAAAATTTAAAAGAAGTATAATTGATATTGTAAGAAAAGAGATAAAATAGAATTATATAAAATATCAATTAAAAACAAAGAAGGCAGACAAAAGAGTTGGGATATGAAAATGAAAAATACAATAAATAGAAAATAGTTACAAATGTAATCCATATTAATATATCAATAATACTTTAAATTTGAGTGACCTAAAGGCATCAATTAAAACAGAGGGGATAAAAAAATCAAACAAGACACACCTATATCTTTTCTCCAAGAAATCTACTTTCAATATAAAGACTTATATAAAAGTACAGAGATGGAGAAAGATATACCAGTCTAACATAAAAGAAAACTGGAGTATCTATATTAATTTCAGACAAAGTAGAATTCAGAACAAGGAAGATTATCAGGAATAAAGAGGGGCATCATACAAATTTTAGAATAAGTTTACCTACAAACAAAACTTTGTTGAAATTTTGACTAAAATTGCATTAAACACGTAGACCAATTTGGGGCAGATTTGACAGCTTTATTGGGTTGAGACTTCCAATCCACACACACAGTATTTCTCTCCATTAATGTAAATCTTGATTTATTTCATCAGCATTTTGTAATTTTTGGCATACATATCCTCTACATGTTTTGTTACATTTTGTTAAGTTTATACCCAAGTATTTCATTTTTTTGTAGCAATTGTAAATGGTATTGTGTCTTGAATTTTGGTTTTGATGTGTTCACAGTATTTGAAAATGTAGTTGATTTCAGTGGGTTGACATTGTGTCTTGCAACCTTACTAAACTCAATTATTAACTCTAGAAGTTTTATTGTAGATTCTTTGGGATTTTCTACATAGACAATCATGCCACCCACAAATTGGGAGAGCTTTGTCTTTTCCAATTCAAGTGCTTATTATTTCTTTTTCTTGCTTTATTATACTGGCTAGAATTTCTAGTACTATACTACATTGAGTAAGAGTGATGAGAGCAGCTATCCTTGCCTTGTTTCTGATCTTAGTGTATCTTTCACTTTTTCTGATATAAGCATTTATTGCTATTTGCTTCCCTCTCAATACTCCTTTAGCTGTGTCCCACAAATTTTGATATGTTGTATTTTTATTTTCACTCTGATTAATTTTTTGCTCCATGGATCATTGAGAAGTGTGCTGCTTTGTTTCCAGGTGTTTGGATATTTTCCTGGTATCTTTCTGTTGATTTCAATTCTTCTAAACTTCTTGAAGTTGCTCTATGGTCTAGTATATAGTTTCTCTTGGTATATGTTCCATGGATGCTTAAAAAAATGTATATTCTGCTGTTGTGAGGTGGAGGTTTTTATAAACACTAGATTCTGTTGGTTGATAGAGTTGTTGTGTTCTTTTATATCTTTGCTGACTTTCTAATTGTTCTATAAGTTGTTGAGAGAGGAGTTTGAAGACTCCAACTATAATTGTGAATTTGTCTGTTTTCAATTCTATTGAATTTTGCTTCACATATTTTGCAGCTCTGTTGTTTGGCACATACCCATTTAGGATTGCTGTCTTCTTGGTTACTGACCATTTAATCATTATTTAATGACCCCTTCTACCTTAGTAATTTTCTTTGTTCTTAAGTCTATTTACCTAATGTTAATACAGCCATTCCCACTTTCCTTTGAATAATATTTGTGTGATATATCTTTTTACTTTCAACCCACTTATATATTAAATAGAAAATATAAATAGTAAATAGTAAAACTACTAAATTTCCCTTTCATGCTTTATTAGAACTGAGATAGAAAGTCCAGCTCACACTCAATGAAGGGGAATTAATCTCTACCACCTGTAGGGAGGAGTATCAAATAATTTGTGGACACATATTAAAACCACCATAGTAATTAATACAAATTTGGGAGCTAATAGTTTGTAGCTATGTAAATATCTTGTCCTCTGAAATTATTACTGTGGTGTATTCCCTCTCTCATTAGCTATTTCTCTAAGAAGGTCTAATTCTTTTTAATTGAGAATGGTATTTAGGAAACAAGATGTAGTTCTAGGTAAGCTTAATTCTACTTCAGTGTTGCTGCTTCTAGGCCCTCTCAGTGGACAGAGCTATGAAATACAGTCAACCTTCAGTATCCACAGAGGATTGCTTCCAGAACTCCCTGTGGATACCAAAATCCATGTTGGATACCATGAATGCTCAAGTTCCTTATATTAAATGGTGTAGTATTTGCATATAAATTACACACATGCCCTTGTATACTTTAAATCCTCTCTGGATTACTTATAATAGCTAATATAATGTAAATGCTATGTCAATAGTTGTTAGACCATATTGTTTTTCCTTTGTATGTTTTTTATTGTTATACTGTTATTTTTTATTGTTTTTTTCCCCAAATACTTTAATCCACAGTTGCTTGAACCCACGAATGCAGAACCTATGGATATGGAGGGACAACTATATACATATACATATACACATAGATATATATCCATGAATACATCTGCTATGGTCTGAATATTTGTGTCCCTCCAAAATTTGTATGTTGAAATCTTATTTCTAATGTGTTGGTATTAAGAGGTGGGTCCTTTTGGGAAGTGATTAAGTGATAAGGGCAGAAACCTAATGAATGCCTAATGAATGGGATTAGTGGCCTTATAAAAGAGGTCTAAAGGAGCTTCTTAGCTCCTTACCCCTTCCACCATCTATGAAGCAAAGAACCCTCACCAGACACAGAATCTGCTGGCCCTTTGATCATGGACCTCCCAGACTCTAGAACTGTGAGCAATATATTTCTATTGTTTATAAATTACCCAGTCTAAGGTCTCTGTTATAGCAGCCTGAACAGACTATGACAACACCGTATCAACATTCATTTCTGTATCTACTTATCTTTACAGATAGACAGACAGACATATTTACTAGTTTTTCATATTGATCTCTCTGACGCTAACCTAGTACCACAGGGTTTATTCTAGCTTTCGCTCTTTGCTTATTTCTACTTTCTTTCTACAACAGATTCTCTGGAATGCCTTTAAAAATGCAGATGCCTAGAGCCCTATCCAATGCCAATTAATTTGGATATATCCATATATTTTAAATATACCCCCAGACAAGACTGGATACGTAATTTGTGGGGCCCAGTGCAAAATGAAAATGTGGCGTGCCTTGTTCAAAAAACAGAGAAAAAGTGTCTTTAAAGGTACTAAAATATAAAGATGTTTTCCTTTCTTCTGTGGTTTCTCATTCAACCTGTCATGGTGTTTTCTCTTTGCTATTCAATGTCACTCTATGTAAATGAAAAGTAAAATTTTAAATCATTAATAGAGATTTTACTGTTCATCTTTATATTGTATGACACGTGATATCTTAAATTAAAATATCACAGCATTTAACTCCTATGCAGAATCACCAACATTGTATAATTTGTATTTCATACTTCATCTCTGGAAGGTGCCTTGAGCTGGCTGGAAGAGACTAATGTAAGTCAGATTGAAGAAGGTTGAAAGGAGAAAGAGAGGGTCCTCCAGACATGAAGCAGGCCCAAATGATACTCTCTTGGGCATGGGGATATTCATGGGCTGAGGGTAGACCCTTGCAGGCACCCAAGAGCCCCACCCAATGACTTGTGTCTTGGGTGTGTGATTGGGACTGACAACTATTGGGTCCTCCCTTTCACCAGCCATCAGACTGACATGCTGTGCCTTATCAGAAGGTATGGAAATTGAGCTTTAGCATCTCTCTTCCTATGGGCCCACCATCCCCTCCCACAGAAGACAGGCATCCCCCAAGGATATTACAACCTCTTTACCAGGGTACACTTAGGTACCTAAATCAGGGATAGACAAGAGGCTTGCTGCCACTGTGTTTCCCACTGAATGTGCCTGGTGCTGTGAGTCTGGAGCAGAGATGATCGATGTCATGCCCTACCTAGAGGGACTGCAGGGTACATGCATCTGATCCTGACTCTCCCAACATCCAGGCTCCTGCTGGGGATGGATGAACAAGGATGAGAAAGGGGGACCTAGGTAAGGCCAAGGGCACCAGAAATCAAGGGAGTGGTGGCCAAAAACCCACCCTAGAGATGTGGGGAGTTGGTAGGAGGTAGACCCATATGTGAATCAAGATTTCAAGCCCCCAGTACATGCTTCATTGTCTCACTACACTTCACTTACAAAATACAGGTTTGAAGATAAAAAAGATAAAAATCATTAAGTTTCAAATGGAAACCACAGAATATTAATCTCCCAGCATGGCCTTCCCTTCTGAGCATGGGGTCCTGTGTAAATGCACTGGTCACATGTCTATTAAGCTGGTTCTGTCTCTGGCAATCCTAATGTGCAATCATGGTTGAGAATACCGAGCTAGATACTAAAAAATCGGTGGTCAGGTTGGTTTTGCTCAAACTCTCAGGCTGCCAGAGCTTCCACAGAAAATAATGGATGGAGACACTGACCTAACAGTATCTGAGAGGAGATCAAACTGGGTATCATTGCCTAAGGCAGTGGCATTATAGTGACCACAGTAAGTAAGTAGGAAGGTCAAGCCCTCAGTTTTTTTGTTTTTTTTTTTGGCATTTCTTTCTTTTTTTTTTTTTTTTTAATACTTTAGGTTTTAGGGTACA
>NW_026652282.1:127138899-127208749 GCF_009828535.3 Hylobates moloch
GCACAGCAAAACAAACTACCATCAGAGTGAACAGGCAACCTACAGAATGGGAGAAAATTTTTGCAACCTACTCATCTGACAAAGGGCTAATATCCAGAATCTACAATGAACTCAAACAAATTTACAAGAAAAAAACAAACAACCCCATCAAAAAGTGAGCAAAGGACATGAACAGACACTTCTCAAAAGAAGACACTTATGCAGCCAAAAAACACATGCAAAAATGCTCATCATCACTGGCCATCAGAGGAATGCAAATCAAAACCACAATGAGATACCATCTCACACCAGTTAGAATGGCCATCATTAAAAAGTCAGGTATATACCCAAAGGGCTATAAATCATGCTGCTATAAAGACACATGCACACGTATGTTTATTGCGGCACTATTCATAATAGCAAAGACTTGGAACCAACGACTGGATTAAGAAAATGTGGCACATATACACCATGGAATACTATGCAGCCATAAAAATGATGAGTTCATGTCCTTTGTAGGGACATGGATGAAACTGGAAAACATCATTCTCAGTAAACTATTGCAAGGACAAAAAACCAAACACCGCATGTTCTCACTCATAGGTGGGAATTGAACGATGAGAACTCATGGACACAGGAAGGGGAACATCACACTCCGGGGTCTGTGTGGGGTGGGGGGAGGGGGGAGAGACAGCATTAGGAGATATACCTAATGCTAAATGACGAGTTAATGGGTGCAGCAAACCAACATGGCACATGGATACACATGTAACAAACCTGCACATTGTGCACATGTACCCTAAAACCTAAAGTATAATAATAAAATAAAATTAAAAAAAAGAAAATACTGTCTGCAGATCTGTGAGAGGGTATAAACAGAAGGCTCTTTAAAGAGTTAATCAAAGCTGTGCTGTGCTCCAAACAGGGAAGGAGCAGAGAAGAGGTTAATGTCCTCCTCTTGGCCATGAAAGATGCTTTGCCATGACGATGCTTCTCAGTAAGGAGCCCAGGGACTACGTGGAAAGTACAGTAAAACACTCCACATTGGTAATAATAGATGCCATTTGCAGAACACTGCTTTCCCAAATATGAAAGTTTGTAACGAAATGCTTTTCCACAAAGAGCGGTAGAAATTATGGGTACAAAACCCTACTAGGTTATCTACTGTGTCTTAGATTGGATTTAATTCCACATAAATCCTGATATGGATTTAACACTACATAAATCCTAATGCTTTCAATGATGTATAAGGGGGATTTACACTAATAAATCCTAAGCAGAAAACACAGGCACAACGCAACAATACTAAATGCAAAGGAAAGAGAGTCACCTTCACTGATTCATCTTGATACATACCAAGGTAATTATGAACTGCCAGCATGTTTTTAAATTTAGGGTTTTTTTTTTTAAGAAATTACAACTTCATTGAAAGTTTAATGGATGAAGCTATCAAAGTCAAGTTAAAACAAACAAGCAGATGCCATTTTCATTGATCCATTCAATTTAGTATCCTCATGGGACAGAACCAAATTCCTGAACAAATATAGGAGGGAAATAAGGAAGCCTGGCCCCACAGCAAGCACAGTGTACCTTTATTTTGACAAGAGCAAACTTTGCCTTTGGTCAAGGTGGTCAGACTGAGTACAGTAGCCTTGTTGCCACTAGAGAAGTCCACCAGAGAGCAGATTTACTCGTCAACGAAAACTATATAGATCATTTTCAATTTTGTAATTTAGCAGTTAAGGGCCCTTATAAATATGTTGTCTATGTTATTTCACTTTATTTTTCAAACTTTTCTATTTTCCCTCCATTCTATCCAGCTGTGAAAAATAGGACACTTCCACACTTTGGGACAATTACTCACCAAATGGCTCACAGTAAAAGCACAATGGGAATCCAGACTTCTCTTCTAGCAAACAACCTTTATCTCTTTCCTTCTCCTTTCTTCTCCACCTTACTTACTGTCAGGAGATGTGAGTGTGAGGCCTGGCTGTGCCACCAACTCGCTGTGTGGCCTATAAAGGTGGCTTCTCTTCTCTCAGGTTCACTCTCCCTATGTATACAATGAAGAAGTGGACTAAATGAATGCTAACTTTCAATGGCATTGACTCCATTAATATAAAAAGTCCTTCTTGATCCCAGTATTAACCTGACAGAGCTGGAGGCCTTTTCTAGTCAGATCCCCATTCCCTGATGGAGGATACCCAGCTTTTGGTGCTCTCTTCAGCAGAGTAAAGCTTCTCTGACAGGAAGATGAGAGACTTCCACTCAGGCTCTGGATTAGCATCTCGGAAATCTGAGTCAATAGAAATCATGCCAACCGACCTCTATGGCACAATATATGCTCACTTAGTAGACATAGTAATAATTAATTATTACTCAAATATTACTCAGTATTTTATGACTATTGGGGTGACATAACTCATAATGACAGCTCACTCAAGGCTCTCCATAATCCTGCAACTGTCTCTGCTCAAAGCCGCATTGCTATCTTCATGATATCTGTTTCAATCATGGTTAACCAGACAGAACAAATAGGAGATACACACACACACTGACACACATGCACATGCTCATACATGTGCATGCACACACATAAACACACACACACATTGTCTTAGTTCATTTTGTGTTGTTCTAACAGAATACCACAGACTGGGTAATTTATAAACAAGAGAAATATGTTTTCCACAGTTCTGGAAGCTGGAAGTCCATGATCATGGTACCAGCTGATCTGGCATCGAGTCAAAGCTGTCTCCACTTCCAAGATGGCTTCTTGAATGCTACATCCTCCAGAGGGAGAAACACTATTCCTCACATGGCAGAAGAGCAAAAGAGCTGAGAGGGAGAGAGCAAAAGGGGGCCAAACTTGCCCTTTTATAATATACTCACTCCTATTCAACAGCATTAATCCACTTATGTGGGCAGAGCCCTGTGGATCCAATCACCTCTCAAAGGCCCCACTTCCTAAATATTGTCACAATGGCAATCAAATTTCAACATGAGTTTTGAAGGGGACAAACAACATTCAAACCATAGTGCACACGTGCATGCGTGCGTGGGTGTGTGTGTGTGTCTGTGTATGCAGAGAGAGAGGGAGAGAGAGATTTTAAGGAACTAGTTCACATGATTGTGGGAGATGGTAAGTCTACACATGCAGACAGGCTAGTAACCTGGGTAAGAAGTGATGTTACAGTCTGGAATCCAAAATTTGCATGGCTGGTCAAGCAGCCTAGAAACTCAGGCAGGGTTTCTATGTTATGGTCTTGAGGCCAAATGTTTTCTTCTTTGGCAAACCACAATTTTTTTTTTTTAATCTCAAAGCTTTCAATGAATTGGATGAGGCCCACCCACATTATGGAGGGTAATGCTTTACTCAAAGTTTACTGATTTAAATGTTAATCTCATCTAAAAAAATCCCTAAACAGCAATATCTAGACTAGTATTTGACCAAACAACTGGGCACCATAAGCTAGTCAAGTTGACATATAAAATTCACCATTATTAGTGTCCAAATATGGTCTGCCTTTGCTGCTCATCTAGGCCATCTACTCTTCTCCTTTGAACTGGGTTTACCTTGGACTAGCTGATACTGGCTTTGTACCCTTTGCCTGGTCCCTAAATCCTGTCATGCCTTATAAGAATAGTCCCACACATTCGGTCTGCTCTTCTTCTGCCCTTTAACTGCTTCCAGAATAACTTGAGTCTAAGCTACTAGACAAGCAACAGCAGGCACCAAACAAAAAGAAGCAAGTAGTAGCCCCTGTACTCTAGCTCAGGAAATTCCTCTCCACTCAGGAAATTCCTCTCCTTCAAACTTCCTCATGCATTAGCTCTGCTGGCCCCAAAGTACTTGGCTTTGTGTACTGTCTCGCTGGTCTCATCTAGCTCCATGTCAAGCTGTTTGCCTTCACTCTGACCTCAGGATGTTGATCCAAATCTTCCCTGTCCACCAATACCGGGAAAGAAGTCCCATGTCTGTAAACTCCATCCATCTGGGAAGGAAGACTAGATAACCTGTATGATGCATTACAGTTCTTAAAACACTTTCACATCCACTACCCACTAACCGGTATTCCTTGAGATTGCCTGAAAGCTTATAAAGATATCATCCACAAAGCCTCACTTGACATATAAGAAAATTGAGGTTCAAAAAGTGTAAGTCCTCAACGCAAGGACATGTAGCTAGCCAATACACGTGACCTGCTATGGAGCTGAAGCTCTGGGTCATTTCATTAAACCAGAAGCACCTTGGCAAGGAGCTGAATACTGCTAGACTAAGTACTACTACTACTAACAATGCTACCTTAGATTCATATGCAACTTAGCTTCCAAAATGATCACAAAGGATTTCTCACCTTTCACCTAATTTTCCCAGGGTGGCTCAAAAATTCCCAACAGCATCCCTCTACCTACTGTAGGCTACAAAGACACAAAAATTCTCCTTCATCATCCATCTCAAAATATTAACTTGAATTTAGCCTACAAGGTCATCAAAAGCAAAGTTTTACAAGGTTGTTCATTAACTGGTACATAGTGACTGAGAAACTAGACACAGTAGCTTTCATCTCAAGGGATGGGCCCACAAACCTGGCCCAGGCAGGGCGACCTGGCCCAAGGACTGCCCATATAGTCTTTGTAAGTTATAACTGAAACTTGGCTGGGATTAGAATAGACCAGCCTGGGGAAATCTAAAACATAGAGACTAGGCAGGCCCGTGATGGCTTTGAGGTTAGGGTCTCCAATAAGAGATGAGAAGTAGAGACTAATAATCTGTGTTGTGTAGGCCCAGACATGAGTTAGAGGGCAATGTCCCCACAGAGTAGATAAAGCACACCTTAAGAGGGTCTGGTAATAAGCAGCAGGCAGAGGTCCAGGCAAGGCAGGCCAGCAGCCTCACTAAGCAACAAAAGGCTATGCTGGCTAGTAGGCTATGAGGCATTGTGGAGTCTTGAAAACAAGCCTTAGACAAGTATCTCCATGGACAGGCAGATGAGTGATCCAGAGAATTCTGGCAGTGGACAAGCCCAGACCCCAGGAAGACTGAAAAGGGCAACAGAATTTCAGTCCTCAGTGGAAAAAGACACCAAGTACAAAGCTAAGGTAGGGACCAGGCTCTCTAATAATTAAAGAAAGTAGGTAGTAGACAGATAATGAGCTCCTGGATATGGAAGAGAAGGCAAGGTGTGCCAGTCACAGGAAGGTGGAAATAATCTATTAGGACTGAGGGGAAGAATCCAAGAACAACTTGCAGCCATACTGCATCCATAACCTGCTTTTATGACTCTGGATCCTTCAGATCTCTCTTGACTACAAGGTAGGGCCTCAGAGCCTTGCTAGGTAGAGTGGAGTAAGGTGCAGGGCCTCATTCTGGGAGTCACATAGGCCCAGTTGTGGAGAAAGGAGGACTGAAGGAGCATGAAGCCAACAGGCCCATTATAGGGTTTGTTGAGTGGAGAAAACACTTTCCCATCCAGAGAAAAGCCTGTAGGGGGAAACCACAGTTCTCTTTACATGCCACCCACCACTCTGATCCAGGGATCCTGGGATGTGGGTCTCTCTTTCTTATTTCACAGGATGTCAGTAAGTACCGCCCAGAGCCACAGCCGGGGGAAATAGAACCCTAACTATTCCAGAATCCTAGAATTGGAAGGCAGAAGAGTTCAACACCTGGCATTTAAAAAATGGGGAACCTGCGGTCTGCCCAAGATCACCTAATAATTTAATCATAGAGGCTGAGACTTAGGTTTCCTGACTCCTAGCCTGAGGTTCTTTCCACTAAACCCCAAAGATGAATATTCTGACACCCACATGCATCTGAAGATGGCTTTATGACAGCCCCAATTTCCATCTATGCCTTGGACAATCAAGCTGATTTATCTCATTTGGTTTCAAAAAACACATTTATAGATATAGATCAAGTAGGGGAGACTTCAGCAACCACCATATATAATAAATTAACTTTCTGTCTAAAGCCTGACTTACTTTGTCATTTGAGAAATAATGGAAATACCTACAATATGAACCCCTCCACAAAGCGTGATATATTTAGCAACTTTCAGTAGCATGTTAATTTCAAAATTCCAATATTTCCCCGTTGCTATAGCTATGGCATCTGGTTAAATCAGAGTTCAGCAGCTGTGGGCAATGCTAATACCGATTCCAGCCAACTTTTTGCTTTGTTTCTAATGCAGGATGAGGAAAATGAGAGCAAAACAGTCACATTCTCTCCCACTCCCTCCAAGGAGCAAAACCCTTTAACTAGTCTGAGTTAGACAACATATTAATTCTCCATCTGGCACCAATACAACTGGAGCCCTAAGTCCCAAAGTGTTGAATTGATGATGCAAATAACTCCAGATCTATAACTGGGAGTTACATGTTCAGGATGTGCTAATATATGGAAGCTGTGATCTGCTCATCCAGAGAATCTTGCTGCCTCGTATAGCTGCATGCTTTTGTCAATTCCTTTTACAAACATACCATTTGAGGATTCCTGGACAGGAAAAAAATAAGGGCTTTCAAATAGAGTCATCACTTTGGGCTACATAGCTCACAGCTTTCCATTTTGAGCTACTATTATTTAAGGGCTTCTTCTCAATTTTCAAGAGAAGTTATCTTAGGCAGGTTTCTTAGGTCTACACACTGGGTCCATTAATGGGCTCTAACCTGTCTACACAGCCCTCTATTTCCTTGACTCCAAAGAGTGACCTGCTCTCTAAATGTTATTCCAAACATTTATGGGCCATCATAAATACACATGACAGAGTATTTCCAAAGTTGTGACAATAAAATCAATACAGTATAAATTATGGCATAGATATGTGATGGCATGCTATCTTATAGGACGGAAAGTAGGGCTGAGCCCATTTTTAAAAAGGCATTTAGCAGGTTTTCTATAATCCTTTCTCTCAAATGTTAATTTTGTCTTCAAATTTTCAAAGTTTTGTTGGCACAGATTTTCTAGAAAATGAGGTCTAGAAAATAGGGTCTATACCTGAATTTAAATAGAATGACCCAGGTCTGACAAAACTAGACTTGGGTCATTCTCAAATAAGGCCAACGGCTCATCTCAATCAGTTTAATTTCTACCTGAGAACCCTCAGCTTGAGAAGGACCTAGACTCATAGGAGGTCTGCTACTGAAATCTTTTGGGGGGCTACATAAATGGGAAATCTAGACATTGGGATTGTCCTTGTTTTTCAAATTAAAAATATCTACGAAGTGCCTGCAGGGTGAATACCTTGTCTGTCTCCAATATCCTGGAATCCTAGCAACAGCTCCCCATTTCCACTTTAAAGTGCATTTCCAATGTACACGTGAAGACCCATGTACATTGCATACACGTCCGGAGGAATTCAGCGATTTTGAGTTTCTGTTTCGAATGATGTTGCCATAACATGATTATATGACATCAGGGTTTTATCACACAATAACATGCATTATTGGCTAGTATTTCCTTTCCTATTCCCAAATGTCTTATCAATACTCCCTTGTGGCCGGGCACGGTGGCTCACGCCTGTAATCCCAGCACTTTGGGAGGCCGAGGCGGGCGGATCATGAGGTCAGGAGATCGAGACCATCCTGGCTAACACAGTGAAACCCTGTCTCTACTAAAAATACAAAAAATTAGCCGGGTGAGGTGGCGGGCGCCTGCAGTCCCAGCTACTCGGGAGGCTGAGGCAGGAGAATGGCATGAACCCCGGGGGGCGGAGCCTGCAGTGAGCCGAGATCGCGCCACTGCACTCCAGCCTTGGCGACAGCGAAACTCTGTCTCAAAAAAAAAAAAAAAAAATACTCCCTTGTGGTATCCATGTTATTAGACTCTCATTGTACGAATTCCTCACAGTAATGGGGACTTACCCTCACTGATGCTCACATTAATTCAAAACTCAAAAAGACACAAACTGCTAAGTTTTTGGTGAATAAGGCAAGGATGCTTTGGAGATCAGTCCAAGAATCTTAGGAGCATTCTTATGTAACTCTGTAACTTTTGAAATATATTTTGGAGTGAAATACAATTGGTTAACAGTGACTGGAGAGAAGGTGATAAAAGGATATCCTTTACTATCTGGCTGTTGCTTGTGTCCCAAGTTAAGAAAACACATACAGAAAAGCACTGAATTGGAAATCAAAAGACATGGATTAATTAGTATTTGCTCTGCCAATGTAGCTGTGAGACATTGTGCATGTCTCTTGGCCTCTTCAAATCTCAGTCTCCCCACCTAAAAAATGATGGAGTTTCATTAGCTGATTGCTAAAGGACTTTCCTATTGCAGAGTCTATGGTTTCCTAACATCTTCATTCTGCAGATCATGGTGAGGGTTATCCCTAGTTTTCTGATGTCCATGCTCATGGCCTCACTATTAGCCTAACTGATTAAAGGCATAAGCTTCTGAAATTGTATGACCAGACTTGCCTTTACTATCTCATTCTCAAATACTTCCATATTTGATTCCTTTCCAAGATTCTTTTAATTTGTGGTTATCTCACTGAACTTACTTAGGCCAAAAGCAAGACATAAGAGAAGCAACTGACACATTTTACTCCATAGGTGAGGGTTTTGTGCCCACACAGATGATGGATGGGTGGGAAACAATGTCATCTGATGACCACTGAAGGAATTTTAAATGCTTACTCTAGACAGGAGTACTTGAAAACTGCTTTTACATATATAAAGAGCTTTCATACTTGCAAAGAATTTGGTGTGGCTGTGTAGCCCCAAGAAGTTTAATCTAGGAACAAGCAGTAGAAAATACTAGTTAATAGATTTTGGTATGGCCTAAAGAAAAGCTTTCTAATAGGGCAGCCTGATGAAATAAGCTGCCTTGAGATATAACGAGCACTCTGTCAGTGGAGGTACTCAAACCATAGGCTAGACAACCACTTGGTAGTGATGCAGCCAAAGGTACTTAGCCTACACTGCTAGCTCATATTTGAGGCCCCTTCAAACTCTAAAATTTTATGGGCCAATTTACTCCCTCACTCCCTTTTCTCACCTTCCCAGATAAAACTGCTCCCTTATCTGTGTGATGCTCTCATATTCTAAATACTTTGACACATTGTATTCTGTGGTGATGTGTTAGGTGACTTGTGCATGTAGCCACATCTAAAAACACAGAATGCAAATGTGCCCTAAATGAATTCCCAACCTACAAGGTTTAATCATCAACATGGCATTGCTGGGTTTGTAAACTGTTTAGCTTCTTTAATAATATTTCTTTATGCTTTGGTCACAATTCAATTTTTAGATGCCTAGGATGGAAAGGTTTTATTATTATGACTTTTTCTTAGAATCTTAAAACATTAGTTGCCACAGCATCCTGAGGAAAAAGATGCTGCTGTGAAGAAAAATGCAAATTACTTGCTTGTGGAATATAGTGAGTCAGTAGCAGATGAACAGGCATAATTTAATTTTACAGGGCTAGAAAATATGGAATGGAAATAGAAACTAGAAATGCTTTACTCTTCCTAAATGATGATTTCTACTTCTCCCTGTCCCAGATTAAGGTCTTACCAAGTCAGAGTGGCAGTATGAGAGCAGGTGAGCAGTAGAAAATAGTGAAGCCAAGACAGGTTAGCAGAGAGGGTTGGCTCCAAATAAATGAGCTATTGTAGGAGCTGAAGATGAGCAAAAGATCACACAAACTGGTGGGCAGAGCCAGATGGGAGGCTTTAAGACCATACAGATATCTATATAGTGCTTATGTTTGCACAGACTCACTATGGAAGGATCTGATAGAAGGTAATCATAGCAGGTGCCTCTGGAGGAGGGAACTAAGGAACATAGGATTAGTTAGGACAGGCAGGCCTTACATTCCACTGAATATACTTCTGTTTTATTTGCATTTTTATCATGTAGGTCTTACCTTAACAAAAAAAAGAACCTATCAAAAGAAGACAAGTTAGTAACTGTGAAGAGTGAAAATGTTGAAGGAACAGCACAAGATGCTCAACAGCCAGAAAATAAGCAAGACTGTCCTGACCTAAGCAAACAAGACAGGCCAGAGAACAAAGTAAGGCCCTTGATCTTGACCCTGACCCTGAGAGCAGTGCTGTCCAAATCACAGGTACCTGTATTAGTTTGCTTCTCGCCTTGCTGTGAATTAGTCCTGAGCAAACCTGATCTAGACACCCACAGATATAAATGATAATACCTGGCAGGGTAGAAGGTGAGCTAGGGAGGGCAGGGGGTTTTCTTGGTAGAGGGACTGCTTTGATAATCAGGTTTCTTAGTGCACATTAAGCATGTGTTCTTATAAGAGATTTGATGAAATTTTCTAAAACCTATAAAATGATAGGCGTTTAAAGAGTGATGGTCACTTATATCCCAAATGATAACTCTACCTTACTTTGGTGACAGACATAATGTTCATATATATTGAATCAGATTCACTTATCACCTTGAAAATGCAAAACCCAAACTTGAACAGGCTTGTATTCAGGCTTGAACGAAATGTTAAAAGTCATAAAGTTCAATCTCATCGGATGTTTAAACCCCCTCTATGGCTTCCCTGCCAGGTAAGTGGTCAGTTCACTACTTGAACTCTTCCAGTGACAAGGAACTCACTACCAAATGAACTAGCCCACCGAAGTCTTGGATAGCATAGTCATTAGAAAGTTTTCCCTTGTGTTGAGCCAATAATCTGACTTGCAGGCATTTCAATCCGTTAGTGCTGATTCTGTTCTCAGGAGATTACAGAACCAGACTGTTCTTTGCCCTACATGTCAACCCTTCAAATCTTTGCGAGTTGCTATAATGGTCCCCAGACTCCTCTCATAATATTAAAGTAAATTATCTACAGTTATTTCCACTGTTCTCTATACAACCAGGTTACAAAGTCATCCACATCCTGGTAACTTTCTGAATGGACTCTCATTTGTCTAGGTGCCTTGTATGACAGGAACACAAGTAAGAAGTAAACAGAGCAGGTGTGTGCAGGTATGGACCACTGCTTCTTGTACTCTAGGCACTAGCCTTCAATAAGGTGGTTTGAAGTCACATCAGTCTTTTGGAGCAGCAACATCAACCTGTTAGGTACTGTTGGTCTTTCTATCAATTGAAACCCTGAAGGCTTCTTCCTACCTGGTGCTATTAAAGCAGATCACTCTTGTGTGGTTCATTGGGGTTTGAAACCCACATTTCCCTGTTACATTTTATCCTCTTGGTTTTGGTTTACTGTTACTTTCTGACAGCCAATGACTGTGTGAGCCGATGCCTTCACTTGGCTGCCCAGCTCCCCCATCTGTGAATCTCCTCACAGGCCATCAGTGGTCTCTCCATGTCACTCTTGACAGTGCTGAACAGGTCAGAGGAAGGGATGGTGCGCTGAGCAACAGCACCAGCAGCCTCTCTCTGAGGACATTAGTCTAGCCATCAGCATCTGTCACTGTAGGTTCAAAAAGGGCACATTTCTCGACCTTTTCCTTAATAGATGAGAAAAGCCTTTGAATTTTAGAAATCTTCTTTGCAAATACAAGGTACTCATATTCTTTTAACTCATATTTTTTACTTTTCTCTAAGGACATAATAATCCTTGCAAACATTTGCTTATTTTATACTTGTCTGAAGAAAGTAAACAATCTTTTATTGTAAGGTGGAGCCATTTCTTCATACATAAATATTTACTGAGTGTCTCCCTATGTACCAGGCACCAGTCTAGGAGCTGAAGATAAACAATGAAGAAAGGCAACATTCCCTGCCCTCCTGGCATGTACACTGTAGCAGCCCTCAGGGTCCAGATGAATGTTCTTGATATATCAAGAATATGCTAATGAGTTAATGTTTCTCTTCTAAGTGCAGTCTAAACAAACAATTCGGTCCCTCCTGAAAGAAGACTTACTGCCTAGGAGGGTTCTGAATCTTGTTCATCTTCAAGGAGCTCCACAGAGTTTTGTGGTTCAATTCAGTTCAGTGAGTACCTGGGAGGTGCCTGTGTGTAGCCAGCATGATACTTGATGCTGTCAGAGACAACAGGGACCTAGTAAGATGGCTGTCTCTATCTTTTCTAATAAAGCTGGCCATCCAACTGGGGAGGCAAGCCTGCATTTAGGTTCCCAAACTTAGTTACAGAAATACAGTATGAAGAATAACAGACTTGAGAGTATATTACTTCAAAAAGAGCTCACTGAGAGACTTTGAAGAATTCACTCCCCCTGCTCTGAGACCCATTTCCCTCCCACATAAAATGAAGGGATTATACTGGCAGTGGTTCTCAGTGGGGATGGTACTGCCCCCTTAGGAGGAATGAGGAAATATATGGGGTGGGGGTTTTTTGGTCATCAGAATGACTGAGGGGTGCTACTGGAATCTAGTTGGTGGGAACAAAGTGTACTACATGTCTTGCATTGCACAGGACAAACAGTTCCCTGCAAGGAAGCATGGTCCCACCTAAAATTCCAATAGTGCCTGATATGGTTTGGCTCTGTGCCCCCACCCAAATCTCATGTTGAATTGTAATCCCCAGTGTTACAGGAAGGGCCTGGTGGGAGGTGATTGGATCATGGGGGTAGTTTGTAATGGGTTAGCACTATCCTCCTAGCACAGTTTGTTTAAACATGTGTAGCACCTCACCCAACTCCTGCTGGCCATGTGAAGATGTGCTTGCTTCCCCTTCGCCTTCTGCCATGATTGTAAGTTTCATGAGGCCTCCCTAGAAGCAGAAGCCTGTACAGCCCGCAGAACCGTGAGCCAATTAAACATTTCTTTATAAATCACACAATCTCAGGTATGTCTTTATAGCAGTGTGAGAACGAACTAATACAGTGCCCCCACTGAGTTGCGTTGGTAGATCATCCCTCTAAGGGCCCTTCTATCATTCTGACTTTGTGACTTAGGGACTTTAGCTGATCACAAGACATGATAGGGCTGTCAAACTACCAATACAACCTTGGACTACTTTGTTAACCGGAGACCCGTGTTTCTTTTGGAACCACCAGCATCATCATCACCTGTGATGTTTGTTAAAATAGAGTTCCTGGTCCTACATATCGAAACAGGATCTCCGTAGGTAAGGCCCAGGATTGTGGATTCTAGTGCCCATTAAAGTTTGAGGGTTTACATAAAGAGAAGGCTGGTCCTGCCCTCCTTGACACTGATGAGAACAGTGCTGGATTCCAACTTCACTACCCTTATGACCCTGTAAATGAAATGTGCCCAAAACCTTCCAAAATATCCTGAAGCTTACATCTTGTTGTCCGTCTCTCCTAAACTCTCCTCATCAGGGTTCTTTAACATTCCATTTTGCTGTTTTTCCTCCTGCTTCTCTCACTTCTCCTCAGTTTTCTTCATTGACTTCTCTTTTCATCCTATGCCCTAAAACAGCAGTTCTCGGGCCGGGCGCGGTAGCTCATGCCTGTAATCCCAGCACTTTGGGAGGCCGAGGCAGGCGGATCACAAGGTCAGGAGATTGAGACTATCCTGGCCAACACGGTGAAACCCCGTCTCTACTAAAAAAAATACAAAAAATTAGCCAGGTGTGGTGGTGGGTGCCTGTAGTCCCAGCTACTCAGGAGGCTGAGGCAGGAGAACAGCGTGAACCCGGGAGGTGGAGCTTGCAGTGAGCCGAGATCGCGCCACTGCACTCCAGCCTGGGTGACAGAGCGAGACTCTGTCTCAAAAAGAAAAAAAAAAATAGCAGTTCTCAGGTTGTGTTCAGGCCCTGGGCTATTCATTCATAACCCTTGCCATTGAAGAGCTTAGTGTTATGTTGAATGATTTATGACTAGCATACTTTAATCATACATGAAATTCACAGAGAGAAAAACATAATTAAAAATTTACAGACAATAAATGCTTAAATGCTATGGGAGGTCAAAATAAGAGATATTGTCATGTCACAAGCCACCCAAATATACTACTGTATCCTCTTAGAAGAAAGAACCAGGAGTAAAGGTGGCAGATGAAGGTAGGATCCAGAGGAGTGTGTGGGAAAGTGCCTTCATGACACTGCCCAGGATAGCAAAGCTATGACTTCTGCTAAAAGTCTCCTCTCTGAAATATTGCCAAACTCTTTTGCATTTTCCTTCTATCCTGGCACTGAGCCACAGTTGGAGAGAAAAGGTAGAACTGTAGCTATAGTGAAGTCATTGTGCCAGAAGCCATGGGACCCAGATTCTTCAAGTGAGGGAGCCAGGTAGTCATGTCATTGGAGTCCAGAAGCTCTGAAAACGGTGTGGTCAAGGCCAGCCCTGGAAGCAAGCCACTATCCCCATCTAGGAAAAGTACCCTAAAGTAAATAATGTACTGGAGAGAAAGTAATCAATAATGTCTTCTTTGAATACAAAAGTCAATACATTGAGATGGGATATGGGAGGGAACTACCACTTTCTCAGCAATTACATGGTAGGTACTACACTTAAAATTACCCTGTGATGTCATGATTTTTATCCCCATTTTTGCAGATGAGAAAATTAGGCTCAGAATGATAAAGCTAGCAAATACAGAAGTCCTTTCAAAATCAATTATGTCTAGTTCCAAGGACTATACTTTTTTGTTGTTGTTCTAAAAACTTGGGATTACTGGGCATGGTGGCTCATATCTGTAATCCCAGCACTTCGAGTGGCCGAGGCAGGAGGATTGCTTGAGCCCGAGTGGCCGAGGCAGGAGGATTGCTTGAGCCCAGAAGTTCGAGAACAGCCTGAGCAACATAGAGATTCTGTGTTAACAAAAAATAAGAAAGTTATCCAGGCATGGTAGTACATGACTCTAGTTCCAATTACTTGGGTGGCTGAGGTGGGAGGATTGCTTGAACCCAGGAGATGAGGCTGCAGTGAGCTGTGACGGCACCACTGTACTCCAGCCTGGGTAACAGAGACCTTGTCTAAAAAACAAACAAAAACAAAAACAAAACAAAAAACTAAGCAACAACCTTGGGATCTGGAAATCATATTAGGGAAAAGCCAATATTGGAAGGCAAGTGAACCAGGAAGGATCAAGGTAGCTGCCACCTAGGTTCCCCAGAACATGGTAGAGGGCAACATGTATCTGCTCAGGACAGGTCTAGGTCAGAAGAGCCCTAGTCAAGTACTGCCACAAATTATTCCAAAGGATAGGATATGATGGGCAGCAGGAAACAGGTTCATCTATCGATAGGGTCATGATAGCTAAAGTCAAAGGTTAACAGAGAAGAAGGTCAAAACTTGATATGCAAGGTACCACCTTGCAGCCCCCCAGATATCAGACTGACCAAGGGATGACAGGAGGCTGGCATAACCTGGCTGGCAGCAAAAAGGATCGACTGGATCCAGAGGTAGGCCCTGTCTCCACTGTTTATTTTTTATTTTAATTTTTAAGTTCCACGGTACATGTGCAGGATGTACAGGTTTGTTACACATGTAAAAGTGTGCTATGGTGGTCTGCTGCATTTATCAACACATCACCTAGGTATTAAGCCCCGCATGCATCAGCTATTTTTCCTAATGCTCTCCCTCCCTCCACCCCAATCCACTGTTTCTTAATGGAAGGCATCACGGCCCAGCCTGGCAAAATCTTAGAAGGGCTCTAATAAAAAGATAAATGACATTCTACTGACATAACTTTATCCACATGTTCAATAAATATACCACCAAAATTCATTCATGCACATAAAAAACATTTACTGATATGGTATTATATGTCAGGCACCATGACAACAACAGAAAAGATGGCACAATCCCTATCACTATCCATGTGACTCTGAGTCAGGCATTATTAGGAACATTCAATACATTTGTAACGATTCGTTTGATATCTGCCTTCACCACCAGACTGGGGGATTTACTTGTGTAGGGAGCAACTCTATCAGTCTGAATCACCCCAGTATCTGTAGCTCTCTCAGCAAGAACCTGGTCAATAGCTGACATTCCCATTGCAGATATGTCTGCTGGATTAACAGTACATTTCTTCGGTGGTGCTAGGGAGTCCAGAGGAAGGCATCTAAATTAAATTGGGATGAGGGTGGTCAAAAAGTTTTTTTCCAGGAAGGGGCTCCTCATACTGAATTCAAAAGAATGAGTAGTGTTAGCAAGAGGAAGAAGAGGGGGAACAGTCTCAGCAGATGGAACAATGCCAATTGCCAGTTCTGACTGAACTAGCCTAAATAAGTACTAATCACTTAGCAACCCCTGAATTCATTCAAACAATTAGATTTTAACCAATCCGAATGAAAGCAGCATCTGTGTGTAGAGACAAGACTATGCACTGTGCCCTGTGCATGTGTGTTTGCCAGCAGAGTTGGTTGCTGTTCTAGTATGATATGTAATGCTGAGCAGGAGGTGGGGGGCATCACAGGAATCCTCCAAGAGAGCACAAGGTAGCAACTTCAGACTCTCAGCAACTTAGTCCTCAAACGGTATTCACTATACTACTCAACAGGCTTTCTAGTCACTTCTTCAAGGTAGCCTCTGCCCCTGGACTACTTGCTGACCAGTCTGCTTCTTGTTCCATTGGCAGATAATCTCATTAAGCAGCTCTGGCTGTCTGTGACACGTTAAAGTTGTCCATCAAGTCTCTGCTATTTCTTTCATTGAGAGGCAGAATCTGATTACCTTCCCCTTGAATCTGGGTTGGTCCTCAGTGACTTGCTTGACCAAGAGAATGCAGTGGAAGTGACATTTGGGGACTCCACAGGCTGAGTCATAAAAGGCTGTGCATTTTCCACTTCGATCGCTGGAACACTAGCCCTTGGGGCCCTGAGCTGACACATAAGAAATCCAACCACCCTGAGGTCACCATGCTGGTGAGGTCATGTGTACGTTCTCTGGTTGACAGGGCCAGCTGAGCCTAGCCTTCCTGCCATCCTTGCCAAAGCACCAGACAGACATGTGAGCGAAACTGGAGAGGGGGATACAGAAAGGAGGTTACCATACCAGCGCATTTACCAGCTGAATGTCACTGAGTAATCCATGTTGATCAAAAGAATCACCAAGATGAGTCCTGCCTGAATTTCTGAATTGTGAGCTATAGTAAAATGGTTTTTATATTAAGCAACTAAGTTTTGAGGGTGGTTTATCACACAGCAATAAGCAAGTGGAACACTGTCTTAGTCAACATTATATCAATGGTGCTGGTATTGTGCCTGGCATGTAGTCAACTTGCAGCATAAATTCACTGACTGAAGGAATGAGTACTAGAGATAAGGATACGAAAAAGGGATATTAGGGAAAGATAAAGATGACTTCCAAGTGGCAGTTGTCATGTGTTGATACAACTTCATATACAACGAGCAGAGTTTTTTAAATAACATGGTACCTACTCTCAGAAACTAACCAGAGTAGACATTTAAATTGTCCTGGAGGGGGTAAAAATGAAACAACTGAATCTTTGTGCTATGTTGCCTACCATAAAGTACAGCTGCCCAATGGCTGTCCCTTTGTCCCAGATCTCAGGATATTCCAGCTCTCATGATCTACACCCAGTCCAGCTACAATTAATATGCTTTTCCTTCTCTCTTCACTGTAAGACCTCTGCACTTTCCTGGAAGTTATTAATTCCAAAAAAAGCCAGAAAGAAACTATGAACAAGAAAATAATTACCATGAATCTTTTCATCTTATTGATAACAATTTTATAAATTAGTTTCCAAGGAATAAAGATTATTCTTACTTTAAAAAAGAAAATAATTACCAAAATGAATGGGCTTTCAAGTTTGGCTTCAGAACTAGACTCACTTTCTAAAGTATACATACAGACTGTGCCTCCTGATGGAAACACGGAGACTTTGATTCTAAATGTAACTATGTTTTACTTGCCTCACCTTTAATTGTATTAAGTTCAGACCTAAATTCAATCAGTAGCCTATTGTTTGTTGCTTCCTGGGAAGCAAGTAGCAGCTGAAAGGAGAGCTGGGGAAGAATTGGGTGGGGTTGGAAATCTGAATCTTGGCACGACTCTTATGAATTTTCTTTTCCATTTTACTCCCCTCCTTCTGGCTCTGATGTTATCAGTAATTTCCCAAGACAGAGAAAACCCAGACTTCCTCAAAGAGTTCAACTACCTGCCTCAGCAAAATCCAAAATGGGGAGACCAGCTGCTCCATAGAAACTCTGCTCCTGTGTTTGTGTCCAAGGAAACTTACGGAAAGGAAACACACTGGCAGGGCTTTTTCATTTCTGCCTTCCTCTAGCTGGCTAAGAAGCGAAGTCTGTGGTGATTCTGGGCTGCCCATCCAAAATCTGGAATGGACAGGACACTCTTGCAGCCAGTGAATAGACAGCAAAGGAAAGAGAAAATCAAGCCACTTTTGATGTAGTCAAAGACATGAGCAAAATGGCACCAACAAAATGAATGATGAGCTCTGCAAAGGACAGCACATAAAAGCAAAGTTACTTTAATTTTCATATTGAGTCTAGGGTTGCAGTTGTCTGACAACAGTTTTCAAATGGCACAAATGTTACAAGACCAAACCTGGCTTTTTCCACCTTACACTGCTCACCTGAATTCCTCTGGTTCCTCCGAAACCACATCTCTGAGTTTCTGCTAAGCTTTTGAGAGTTTTGAGATGAAAAGCCAATGACTTTCTTATTCAAGTACTAGAAGGCAATATTGTACAGCTTTACAGATGCAAAATGTAGATACAGATCAAGAATCAGTGTACTTGGGCTCTAGTTCTGCTTATGCTGTTAACTGACTGTGTTATCCTAGACTATTCCTTTCCCTTCTCTAGGCTTAAGTTTTCTCATCTGCAAAATGAAGAGCATGGACAGTGTGTAAGGGCTCTAAATGGCAAATATAATGAAATACTCATTATCCAAGGCTCATTTTTACAAGTGTAGCCTCTCTGTGGGTCGCCTTAGTTTCAAACTTATGGATAACAACACTTTTGATGAATGCCTTCCCTGTTAAATTAAGGCTTTGCTGCCATTTCAACATCTTCTTAACTTTGTATTCAGAACTATTCTTGGAAATCCACACACTTAACTACCTCCCATGTTGTGAAGGAAATCTTAGAGGGCAATGATTAAGAGAACTAAAAAATGAGGGGCATATATCCAGAATTAAGTACAAAAATCAGTCATCAAAGAATAGTGACATTGTGTTAAGTGGCCACCATATGTGAAGACTTTACATGGATCATCCTAACCCTTATGACAGCAATAAAGGTAATAAAGCATTAAGTTGTTGGTGAGAGACAGACACTGTATTTGACACTCTGAAATACATGATCTGATCTCTGACAGAAAATGCTGCATAGCACTTGCTACCTGCCAGGCCTTCTTTTAAGTGCTTCCTGTATATTAATTTCCTTAGTACTCACACTGACCTCATGAGGAAAAAGGTATTATTAACCTCATTCTACAGATGAGGAAACCAAGGCACAGAAAGGTTAAGTAACTTGACCAAGGACGTACAAGTTAATAGATAACAGAGCTAGGAATCAAATCTAGAAAGTCTGATCCATACAACCCTACAAGAAAGATAATGTCCTATACCTGTAGGGATGCTTTTCAGCTGTGGATTAGCTGACGAATCAACCACAAAACCCCAATGGCCTAACACAACAATGGTTTACATCTCACTCATGCTACATTTTGATTGCAAGTTTATGAGTGTCTGTGTTCCATATAGTCACTTAGGGATCCTTGATTGATGGAGGTTCCACCATGGAGATTGTTCCCCATTGCCTCAGCAGGGATAAGAGAGCACATGGAGATTGCACACTTGCTTTTTTCTACTTCAGCCCCAAAGTGTCACAGGTTAATTTTCCCTCACAGCTCATTGGCCAGACCTAATCATATGGTCCCACCTAACTACAGGAAGCTTGGAAATCAGTCTTTCATGCTTTCAGAAGGAGAGAATCAGATGGTGGTAAATACTAGTTATGTCTATGCAAACTGCATATATCAAAACATCCAACTAAATGTTCAGCTACATATGTAATGGAAAATAGTATTCTTTTAGCAAGGGAAAAGAAAACGGCTAGGATAGGTAAGTAGCAGTGTCCATCATATACCCTAATCTTAAGATAAAGAATGTGAGACTTAGAGAGGTTTAGTAATGGATTAAAGGTCATATAGTAAGAAAGTAGTACACTCAAATTTGAACCCTGGTCTGACTCCAAAGCCTATCATCCTTTTGCTCCAGCAAACTGCCTCCAAAGACAGGAAGAAATTGTTTTGTGATTATCCACCACTCAGAATTATCCACAATGGTCCACGAAGTCTATACAAGAGAACTAGAGCTAGAGCTGGCTATCGACCACTACTGCATCATATAAAACCAGAGATGTCAGAACAGGAAGGGGTTCTTACATGACGGATCAGACCACCTATTGCCACCTTAGTACTTTTCAGATATGGAAACTGAGGCCCATGATGTGGAGTATGTTGTTCAAGAATACATGGACGATAATGACACAGTGCTACCATAACATTTGTATCAAGCAGGGTCTTGGCAGGAAACAGAGCACATTCAAAAGGTGTAACTGAAGGTAGGGCCAGGGTTAAGGGAACCTATAAGGTATGGTGCATTGGTCCTGGATCAGTAGCAGGAAGAAACCACTACCATCTCCAGACCTGAAGTGAGAAGGAGAGTAATGGTTACCAGAACCTGGTAAAAGCTGAGGCTGTCAGAGAGGGACAACCCAACACAAGGTATGGCATGAAATAGTGGAACACAGCCACTGCCAAATGTGACCTGGCAGAGATGAAGCTGGAGAAGTAAATACCAAGATCTGGCTTTCCTCTCAACCCTCTGATCCTTTCTCCCTCCCCCACTGATACCTCCCATTGTCAAACCTAACCGGAAGCCAGAGGACAAGGGAGCCTGGTTGACGCAGCCCATAGAAGTCAGTCTTCAGGGGCCCAGAACAGGGTAAGGAAGGGTAGAGAGTGCAGCTGGAGTGGGAAATTCAAGAGTATCCATTATGGTGACTTTCCTTTCTTTTCACTGATTCATTCATTTATTTATTTACCATGCGTAGTGTCAGAAAGTACTAAACACATTTTAATTTCCATCAACATTCAAGTTTTGTCTTTAAAATTTGGTGGTGAAAGCATGTCATCTATCCAAGTATAATGCTAGTTTTATTTCAAAGACCAGGGGTAGATTTTAAGGCCATGCTCAATTTAGCATGAGGTAAAGAAAACTACATTTAAAAAATTCTACCACAGCTTGACTTCTGGTTAAACATGGCAGACTGATAATACATGATTATCTCTCTCCCTCCCGAAGTCTCATTAATGGAATTAAAACAATGCAGACAAAAACAGTGTGTGTGTGTGTGTGTTTGTGTGTGTGTGTGTGCGCGCGTATGTGTGTGTGTGTGTGTGTGTGTGTGAGAGAGAGTGAGAGAGAGAGAGAGAGAGAGGAGAAAGAGAAAAAGAGGTGTTAAGTCCACACAGACTAAGAAAACAAGGAAGCAGACATTAGTGGACAAGAATTATCCATAAATGTTTCGAAGACAGGAAATGATTGGAAGAATGAATATTTATTTCAGAGAGTAAAGGAAAAGCAAGTTAGAACATAAGTGCTTGCAGAAAGACATGCCAATGAAAAGTGAAACAATTAGTCCCCATTGAATCCTGGGAAGGCTTAAGGGTTTAGAAATACCAAGTACCACAGAAATTGGGATAAGACACAGGAAAACAGGAATTAAAACTCTGTATATGGAGCAGCAGGCTCCCATATATACTTTTCAGCATGCAGCTACCCAGGTAACTATTTTATCCTCTACCTTTGCCCCCAGGAAACAAGAGAGTTCCACTCTTCAACATGAATAGACAGCCAAGGACCACAAAACATTTGAGGAACTCTTCCAATATGAGAGAATTCAAAACAAACAGAGAAAACAGAGATGATACAATAACAGAAGAAAACTTAAAACTATAATTAATATCCTCAGAGAAAAGAGAAAATTTATATCCATAAGCATAAGCAGGATACTACAAAAAGGAAGATACAGAAAACAAAGGAATTTAAGGACACTGAAAATATGATAATCAAACTGCAAAAAAGTAAAAGGATTAAAATAAGAAAATCTCCCAAAAAGAACATAAAGACCAAGAGAGGAAAAGGTAAGAAAAGCAGAGGAACAATATGGGAGGTCTAATATCCAAATAATTGAAATTTCAGAAAGAAAAAACGAAGGGGAGAAAATTATCGAAGTCATAATGTAAGAAAAATAAGGACATACATTTCCACATTTAAAGCTCCTAAGGAAGGATCAGTAAAATGAATGCATAAAGGTCTATACCAAGTCACACTGTCAAAATATGTCTGAATTATAAGCGCCAAAAAAAAAGAACCTAAAAGGTTTCAGAGCAAAGGAAAAAAACAATGCTTATACAGAAGACTCTTATAGCAGAACTAGACTGGCATCAGCCTTTTAAATAACAACACTGAAAACGAGGAAACAATGGAGCAATGCCTTCACAATTCTGCGAAAAAACAATTCATAATTTTATATGCAACACAGCTATTTATTTCCTTTGGCAAAAACATAATTTTACCTGTGGAAGGATTATTTTTATTTTCCAGGCTTATTGACATCAAGCTTGGCCATAAGACTTTATTTTCCAATGACATGTGAACAGAAGTGATGTGTACCACTTCAGAGCAGCAGCTTTGACAGCCAACACTGATTCAATCAGTGCTATTTTTCCTCTGCCATGAGAATTGCTTCTCCTAGAGAGGGGCTGCTCCCTTAACCTAGGTGCCAGAGTGAAAAAGACCTGGCTAGAACTACTGCTAACCCATGAAAGACATAGGATACCAGTAAGAAAGAAATCCTGTATAAGCCATTGGGATTTTGGAATCATTTGCACCACAGCATAACCTACTAAAAAGCTGACTAATACAATTCGTCATACACTTTTATTTAGGAAGCTATTAAAGCACGTGTTCCAGCAAAACAAGTAAGCAAATAATTTTTAAAAAGGAGACAAAAGACCCAAAAACTAGGGTCCTAATACAGGAAACTGGCAAAGGGAGGATGATTCCTGTACAGCAGGCCCAGAGAGCCAAGGCTGAAGCGGGAGGCTGGAAGACTCCAGGAAAAAATAAAATTGGTAGGTTATCTGATATATTTCAGTGTTCAAAAAATAACACTGAGGACTACTTGATAAATCTGAGGAATGTTGTGCAGAAAACAAGAACTGAATAAAAAGAAAACTAAGCAAATAAGAAATTAGGCAATTATTGACTCTGGGGAAAATAAAATATTATTCAAAAAAGGAAGTGAAAGCATAATGCATTGCTTGGCTTGGCACTGGACATAAATGCAAAGCTATAATAACAAACACTGAATACCAATTTTGAAAAAATACATGATTTACTTATATTGGAGTAATGGCGGAAGGAAAACGGAGAGGCTGTATGGTCGTCATTAGGGCTGTTCACAAATATTCCAGAGCATCTCTTCCCAGGTATATGGTAAGGTTGTACTTCCAGGCCTCTTTTCAGATGAAGTATAGTCATGTGGCTTGCTTTGACCAATAAAATGTGAGTAAAATTAATTTATATCATACCTGGGAAGAAGTTTTGAGAGGCAGCAGGCAACTACCTCTTTATTTGCCCATTTCATAGATCATGTGATCAGGTGTTGAGATGGAGCCTCCATCATCCCACGTCCATTCTTCAGTGACCAACATGAGCCAGAGGCCCCCTGCCCACTTAAGTTGAATGTGTAAGCATGAGCAAGAAATAAACTTCTGTTCTGTAAAGCCCCTGGTAACTAGGAATGTCTTGTTATGCAGCACAGACCAGCCATGCTTGACTGATAGGGACTATGAGACAGCCAGCCTCTCATCTATCATCACAAGAAGTAAATACACAATATCTAAAACAATGAATCAAGTAATGGCAGCATAAGCATATTACATAAAATATGGAGGTAAGTACCAAAAGTAAGAGGAGCAGGATTGGGAGGAAGCAGTACTGGCCTGATTGTTTTGTTGATGTTATTATAAGCCTGTTTACAAAAATTATTCGTATTATCGCATTGATAAAAATAATTTTAAACCCATATATATATATATATGCACATTTTACTGGAGATTCAGTATAAGGAATAAGATATTGGTAGCAGCGAGGTTTTAGTATGAATTTCCTCACCAATGCTCAGGATTCCTAATGGAGAAGACAGGGTCTAGCCTTCATTGTTTTTAATAGAGGAACTCAACTATCTCTTGACCCTTAAGACAGGTTCCTTTCAATTAAACATTAACTCTAGATATTTTGTAGAACTTTATCCTCCAGGATCATCATTCCCTAAACAGCAATGCTAAAAACAGTAGAAATGGATAAATCAAGACAGTTTTTATACTAAGTAATTAGGGATACTTTAGAACCAGTTTGTGAGATGACTTGGAGATTGTATTATTTTTAAAAATCACATTGAATCCAAGAAAACACACATTTCTCCAAGAACTAAGCAGAAAAAAGACAGCTATGTCACAATAGAACACCTGCCCAAGTAGACCCCGGCACCTCCATCCAGAGATTTTTCTTCCTTAGAGAGTTTCTCTTCTCATGTTTGGAAGGATTTATGCTGTACTATTTTTTTTTTTTTTAAGACAGAGTTTCGCTCTTGTTGCCCAGGCTGGAGTGCAATGGCGTGATCTCGGCTCACTGCAACCTCCGCCTCCCGAGTTCAAGCGATTCTCCTGCCTCAGCCTCCCGAGTAGCTGAGATTACAGGTGCCCGCCACCATGCCCAGCTAATTTTTTGTATTTTTAGTAGAGACGGGGTTTCACCATGTTGGCCAGGCTGGTCTTGAACTCCTGACCTCAGGTAATCCGCCCACCTTGGCCTCCCAAAGTGCTGGGATTACAGGTGTGAGCCACAGCGCCCAGCCCTGCTGTACTTTTTTAAAGGAGCAATACCTTTCACACCCCAATAGCAAAAGAGGAAGAGCAGTCCATGAAAGACCCATGCATCCTACAGCAAAGCAACATAGATATGAAGCAACATGAATGACAGCCCACGGTGAAGGTGAAACAACATCAGGAAAGAGGACCTCTGGCAAAATCTGTGTTTTCATGTGGACTGCCACATCAATCCAACCATGCTCCCTGTTATAATCAGAGTGTGCATTTGGAAGATGGTGGGTTGGGGACAAGGATATACTTGTGGCTATGGGCCAGAGGGTAATGATACATGTGCCTGGATGAGGGTGCACTGTAACCAATAGCTCCTATCATCCCCAGTGTGTTCCTAAACGGTCCGACCTCTGGCTGCTCTTACAAGCCTACTAAGCACTTGATTATGGCTGCTTGTGAATTGAAATCATATAAATAAGCCAAATCAGTCCTTTATATCCAAATCAGATGTGAGGTTGCCATGCTTACTTTTAAATATGAATGGCTGTGTGTTCTGGGACATCACAATATTTCAAGGCAATAATGAAATCCAACTATAAATTTCTGGCTGGGGAGCAGAAAAACTATCCAGCTCTTCTATCCCTCCTTCCCAAGCCTTCCTCAAAAATCAGGTCTTCTCTCTCTTCTCTAAGCTAAAGATACATCACATATATCTCAGACTGATGCAAAGCTCTGGCCACCAGCCATGCTGGATGCTCTGACACACACTGTCCCTAAGGCTAAGGATCACTATTTCAGCTTCAGTAACTTTTTCTTCTACCTCCTGCTACTCTACAAAAAAGTTCTAAGAATGTAGACAGAATCATTACCTTGGACCCAACATCTTGAGTTCAAAGGATACCAACATAATCTTCTAAAAGCTAAAAATCTCAACTCTTCAAAATCTGACCTGAATCTACCTTTCCATCTTGTCTCTGGTCATTTTCTGCCAATATCCATATTACTACACAAGTGATTCCCTGAACAAACCATGTATTTATCTGTTCTCAATCTCTGTTCATGCCAGCGCCCTGACCTGAAATTTTCTATCCAGATCGTTAGGTATTAGAGTTAGCTGTTGATGTGTGTCTCTCTCTCTCCTACTAGACTGTGAGACAATCTGAGAACAGGGGCTGTGCCTTTCTCATCTGTGCATCCCCAGCATCCAGCTCAGCACCTAGCCCATAGGAAAAATATGTGCTAAATAAATCTTAAAAGGCACCACAAACCATTTGCTGATTTCTTACAGTAACAAATGCACCAACTAAAACATACCACTCCCTGCAATGCTTCAAATGGCCAAAAGGCCTACATACCCCATATATGAGCTCAAGAAGAACAACAACAAAAAGGCAAAGAACTAAACTGAGATGATCTCAGATTCCATCTTCAAAAACAAAAACAAAACAAGACCCAAAGAAACTTCATTTCTGCAAATACTACTTTAGCGTGACTGGAAGAAAAGCCCATGGAAGACTTCTAACTCTGAAACAAAAGTGCAACGTATGGTTCTGGGCCCTCCATGTGTTCTGAGCCTGGAACAAATGACTTTGCTCTAGATAGGATTCTGTTTGTCAACTGGGCATTGAGAAATTAGAAATGTGGCAGGAGAACATAGCCAGCTGTTCTTAATTAATGGGTCTGTGATGCTTATGTTGAAATGAACACAGAATAAGAATAAATGAAATATACCTTAATCCATCAACACAAAAGGGGAAAGGGGAAAAGCGGGAAAGCCCCACTGAAGGATGGTCCAGGTACCAACTAAAAGATCAAATACCAACATTCACTTCACCTACAGGGCATTAATGCTACAATACCCCTGTACCCTCATGAACCCTATAGTTTAAGGGCTTAAGCCTAATAGATGTCATCATGAATTTTAAAATTAGGTATAATGTGGACAATCTATAAATGATAGAGAATGGGTTATTGTACAGACCAAATACCACTCTACTTTAAAGGTCACCCAAAAGTCTGCTGACATGTACCTTTAAGCACCATTTTTATTAAAAAGCCTGAAAGTATGAAGGAAAAAAATGGCATCTCCAATCCTATATAGAAAGCAGAGGGAGGTAGGGGTAGAAAAACAAGTATAAGAGGGAGGGACAGGGAGTTGACAGCACTCAATAATGATTTATGTAATTGGACTTGTCTGGCCTACTCAAAGACCTTGAAGTAAACATAGCCACCAGCTGACAGAAGCAGTAGCAATTCAAGTCCATTTGCCAGAAGGGCAAGGACAAATCCTATGGAGAAAGAAAGGAGCATCACTTTGGAGCTCTGTAAAGTGATCTGGGCACAGTGGATATTAAGAAAACAAAAAAGGAGAAAACTGTTTTTTAAGAGATACATGAAAGTACCTTTTTAGTTATCACAATATCCTGTCATGAAGGTGGAAGGTGTGTGGAAAACAATCAATAACCTTCCCTAACAGCTTTTTGGGAAAACGGCGGTAATACTTTTTTGGCTTCTCCTCAGCCATGTACTGATGACATATGGCATCTCCGAATTCCTCCCAGTGACAATTTGCCCTGAAGAGTCTCTCATACTGAACTACAGAGGAGAGAGAAAAAAATTTCAAAAAACTAAGGCAGCCAATTTTTGCTGAAATATCTGGACAGTTAGCTGTTTGGTATCTGATAGCATTTTATTTCATAGGAGACTAGTGAATCCCCTTGTGGCTTCTTTGGTTAATACTTCCTGAAGAGGAGAGGCAAGAATTTCAAGTTCAACTCAAAGTGAACAGTGAGATGTCCATAGCTCCCTATGTATGTGTAACTGGGCTACGGGATAAAATAGGCTATTTTCCATTCTTTGCAACAGAACTTTTATAGCAATGGTTGGGATTTCCAAGACTTCAATGTAAGAAGAGCAGAAAAAGAAGAATGAACACAGATCAAGAAGAGTCAGAACTTGGAGAGCCCCAGAGTTGTCCCTAAGAGGGCTGACTGGCTATCCAAGTTAGTTACAAAGATGAAAAAATCATGATAAATGCAAGCTGAACAATCTGGCTAGGGAAGACCTTGCACAGTGGCAATACTGATCTTGGAAACATGGTGCTGCCACCTTGCACCTTACATACAGTGGCAGCACCATATTTCTAAGACGTTTTATTTGAATTGAACGTTAGTTGGCAGTTTGGTGGAGAAACAGAGTCCAACACCCCAGGGAAAAACCTAGCAATGGCTAGGCTGGATGCCAGATCCCCACCCAAGCAGGACAGACACCAGTTCAGTCCTGGAACACATCCTGGTTTCACCCACACCATAATGTAAAAAGAAAAGCTGCAGATTAGTGAGTCTCCATGGGCCCCAGGGGTTCTTCTCAGGGGCACTTAACACTTAAGGTATCAGACTAATCTAGAATTAATTACCTACTATGTGTAGGTACTTCTACTATCCCGTCAAGCTTAGTTACCTACCAATGCTTCAGGTACTGAGAGACACTAAGTTTGCCAGCTGCTGGCCTTTAGTGTCTACTCCTGATTGGGGCTGGGACAGCCAGAGTCTGACAATCGGGTGACAGGACTGGAATGCAGGGTCTATCTTACCATGGTACTCTGACAAGAGTCATCAATCCACTGGTGCAGGAATCCAGTGCCATATAAGGAAATGGAATTCAGCCTTTGGTTCAGTGACCCAGGGTACTAGCTCATATTCTATCAATATCTAAATGATACCAGTTTATAGAAATCTAGCATTAACATTTCAGTGTCAGTGGCCTCATAGAGAGCTTCAACATATGTACCAGATGGATTCACTCTCTTAGATTTAGTTCCCTTCTCTCAGAAAACTCCTGCAACACCAAAGGAATAATTACTGCTCAGTGAAATACTGCAGCGTTCTAGCCAAAAAATAGTCACATCAATTTAAACCAGCAAATATGAATTTTTGGAAGAGAAAAGAAGCCTCTTTCCAGAGGCAATTATTTGTCTCTTCAGAAACATTCGCCAATATAAAATCTCCGTCCCTAATCTGTGGAACTCAAAAATGAGAATCACAGCAGTGTATCTGCATGGAAGAGGCTGGAAGGTGTCAGGAAGAGGGGCAGATATGGCTTTGCACAGAACCTTGTATGTTGCTGTGACCTGAAAGCTGCAGTGCTAAGGAGAGGACAACCTAAATCTAAAACTCAAGTGCAGGTGAAGACACACTCACAAAGGAAAGACAACAAATGGCAGAATGATCATCATTTCTTCATGCACGGACTTGACAGGTTGCAGAGCACTTTTCCATCCATTGTCTCACTAGAGCCACCCAACACCTCTGCAAGGTAGGCAGGACAAGGACTGTTAGACCCATTTTACAGAGGAAGAGGTGGGGTGTGGGAGCTGGGACAGCAATCTGTTGATCTTCATTTCAGACTTGCCTCTGTCCCACAACCATGGCATCATACAGGTGGTGGTGGACACAAAATGGCATATTTTGCCCCTCCAACAGCCACGCCATCCCAACCACACCAGACACTGCTCTCAATTCTTCGAGAAAAGTGGCCTGTTTCTTAGGTTTGAAGGAAGTTGTTCAAAGCCCTCCACAGCCACATCCACCTGTCTTCCATGGAGGCTAGTAGCTAATCTAATCAAATTGTTATTAGGCACTACAGGAGGCACCTTTGCTGTATACCTTCTACAGATAAGTCAATGTATATGTCTCTAGCTACCAAAGACTTTGCTTATAACAGTTCACACTGATTCCCTCTTAAAGCAGTAATGGTCCCACCACCATAACTTCCCCACACTCCAAAGAGCCACCAAGACCCTGGCTGCTGGCCAGTACCTCAGGGAGCTATGAATCACTCCCACTCAATCTCTATCCCCTTGAATATTTGGGACACCTTTCAACAGTATCACTCTTAGATTGGGACAACCAGATCCTGCCCTAGGCCTCATGGTTGGCAGGGCCTTACTCTGGCCCTGCTGCAGCCACACTCCTCACAGGGCAAGGGGTATAGAGGGCCAAGGGGCCTTGCCAACCCCAAGTCTATGCTTCCCTCTTAGAGGCTATCCTCAGGATTCCCAGGACCTTGAAATCCTCTGCCCATGTGCCTCAAGCCTGCCTTTGGAGCCTGTGATCCTCTTTCCTAGTTCTGTCTTCCTAAGGATGGACTAAATCCTAGGCCTGAAGAGTGACTGAGGGGTGACCACAGAGCAGCTGTTGCCCCTCCACTCAGTGTTGATGGAGCTTGAACACGTGGGCTATGGCAGTGCTTCTCAAACTTTAATGTACATGTGAATTACCTAGTATCTTATTAAAATCCAGATTCTGCTTCAGCAGGCCTAGAGTGGGGCCTGAGAGTCCACAGTTCTAACAAGGTCTCAGATAATGCTGATGCTGCGGACTGGGGTCCACACTTTGAGAAGCAAGGCTCCTCAAATATAATGTGTGGAAGTCCTCTTAGGGGAAGGAACAGAGCGAGAAGGTTGAAGAGAAGTGGGAGTTTGCAATGAGTCTGTATTTTGCACCCTTGCCCCAGGCCACCAAATTTAGGAGTGGCCTTACCTTTCATCATGCCAAGGAGAAGTATCAAAAGTATGCTGTCCCTGGGCAACAAAGAAAGACAGTCAAGTGGGAGACACCATTTGCCCAATTTGTCCCTGCTTCAAAGCCTATATATATATCCCTCCCACGATCACCTCCCATGCCAGAAACTGGAACACTACCTCCTGAGACCCTTCACAATGACATGTCATCAATGTTCAATACAACTGTGCCCTTCCACGGACATTTACATGGTGTTTTACTATTCCGCTACAATGTCTGGTTCTCAGAAAGAATACATTCCACCTTGCGTGTCGGTAGTCAGCATCAGACACTGAACAATAACACCTCCTACCAAGCAATCATTCATACGCCCTGGCCTGAGAAGGAGGGTTGGGACCCTTCATGTGGACCTGACACACCCATACTAACACATAGCCAAGAATCCATAAAACCCCGGTCTTAGGCACTGGTACACTAACTAGTCACAGAAAATCTATATTCAAATTACCAAACCCACATGAGCAAGCCTGGATTTTTTCCTGTCTTTTATTATTGTAAAGAGAAAGGTTAAAATAAAAATAAACACAAAACCACAAAAATATTCATTGGAATATTCAACTTGGAGAGCAAACTAGCTAATGTATTCCTGAGGCACAGTCATTTTTAAAACTTTTACAACATAGAATCACCTATTTAAATCCAATGGGAGTGTAAGTCCATATAAAACAGATACAAACACAGCTGTCTGGCTGAAACGGGGGTTGCCAGCCCAGGGCCCTGTTCACTTGGCACCACAATGAGTGATACATATAAGAGGCCCCAAGGCAACTCCAAGAAAGCCCTGGTGCTCTAAGGTGCCCCATTTGAAAATCACCACTGAAGCATATGTCACTTTATTATGTTCTGGATTTTTCCTGTCTTTTATTATTGTAAAGAGAAGGGTAAAAATAAAAATAAACACAAAACCACAAAAATATGGTTTAATTGGAATATTCAACTTGGGGAGCAAACCAGCTAATGGGTTTCTTTTTTTCTAATCACACTGATTAGCACTCAAGCTTAAGAGAAGCAAAAAATGATCAGATGAAGAAGTCATGCCACGGTCATCTGGGGGATGGGTCACAGAGCTGCCAAATGTTTTAACAATGCATCTAAATGAAGCCTCAGGATCACTTGAGTAACACAGAGAACTGGGTCTGAGTCCTACTTCCACAGCTAACTCGCCCTGTTATGTTAAATAAAGCCCTTCCCTTCTCTCAGCTTCAGACATAGGATCCAGACTGGCTTTGCCCAGCCCTGACGCTCTGGGATTTTATGATATTCCAGAATTCCATATTTAAGTGAAGATTCATGGTCACATCGTCCATCACAGATAGATGCTAGAGGAAAATAAAGGAAACCTTTATGTTGTTCCTGCTGGCATGGTTCCGTGCTTTCCTTCAGAAGCTTGAAGCATTTTAATAACTTATTCCATTGGATTCATCGCAGAAAAACAAAAAGGAAATTAATCTTGAAGAAATCATATGTCTCTGCTATCTTTGAATATATCTTAGTAAGGTTCCAGCTACTTCTGCACATTGGCAGCCCTTACTGACTTCTGGATCCAGAAAAAGAGAGAGAACAGCATTTGCCTGTTTGGAAGGAGGGAGGTGGTCTTTAGGGAATAAGATCAGGGAGGCAGGGAGGAGGAAGAAGCATTTGCAGTAATCTAGATAGAGATAAGATAATGAGGACCTGAACCAAGGCCACGTCAATGGAGGTAGAAAGAAAAAGACAGATGCGAGAGACATTCAGGAGAACAAACTGACAGGACTGTGCGCTGATTGATGTTCCAGAGGAGGGAGGGGGAGATGGCATACATGATGGTGCCACTATCCAAGTTATGACTGAGGAGAAAAAAGATTTGAGAGGCAAGAAGACAGATTATAGGTTGGAATGTTGACTGTGAGATGTCTGGGGTCATCGGGTAGAAGTGTCCAGCAAGCCTTTGGTTATACTGGTATAAAGTCACACAGGCCTAGGCAGGTCAAATGTAACCACAAGATTAACTTGGAAGTCCTCAGCATATAGAGCCCCTGCCTCCTTATAATTATACCACATTGCCTCATTTATTCATTAAAGTACTTAAAGTCCCTCCCAAAAAATATTTACAGTCCCTACTTACTTTGCTAGGCAAAAGGATATATGGGTTAATATTTGAGGTGGTGGATATGTTAATTAGCTTGGTTTAATCATTCCACATTGTCTTCATAAATCATAACATCACTTTGTACCCCATAAATATATGTAACTACAATTTGTTAATTTATAATTAAAAAATAAAAATTTTTAAAAATAATAAATAAAATACAGGCATGGTCTCTGTCCTTGTATAGCTTACATTCTAGTGGGGGAGACAAGTTTTTTAAAAAAATACAAGTATAATTTTAAATTGTGATAAATACTATGGAGAAGACAAATGGGTACAGTGATCAAGAATACTAGGGGGAAAAAGAGAGACTTATCTGAAAAGGCCTTTAAACCAAGGTTTGAAGGGCATTCCTGGACAAGGGAACAGACTACGTGAAGACCCAGAGGCAGGAAGAATTTAGTCACAAGGCTGGGAGACCCATTACCTTGGTCTCTGTGCTATGCCTAGAATACTTGCTGCTGCTGTTACTGATATTTAAATGATAGTGGCTGGGAGCGGTGGCTCACACCTGTAATCCCAGCACTTTGGGAGGCTGAGGCGGGTGGATCACAAGGTCAGGAGTTCAAGACCAGTCTGGTCAACATGGTGAAACCCTGTCTCTACTAAAAATACAAAAATTAGCTGGGCATGGTGGCATGTGTCTGTAATCCCAGCTACTCGGGAGGCTGAGGCAGGAGAATTGCTCGAACCAGGACCTGGGAGGCAGAGGTTGCAGTGAGCTGAGATCACACCACTGCACTCCAACCTGGGCTATAGAATGAGACTCCATCTCAAAAAAAAAGAAAAAAAGTAATGAAGTACTACAAGGCATGATCATAAAATTATACCAAAGCCAAAGCACTTAATGCCTATGAAATGGTGTTTAACAGTTTTATGTTGTCACTGATGGGGCCGGATACAGATGGTTACATTACTTGGATGTAATATTAACTAGGCAAAACTTTAAATAAAATTGCTACAGAGATCTGCATTCCATTACCAATAGCTCTGATTGCCTAAATCACACTAGCATACTGAAGCCACACTCTGGGCAAAGCCACTATTCTGTAGAGTTTCTGTCAAACACTGTTATTGAGGAAGCAATACTTAAAATAACATTCCTTTTAATGATTAGAGTTGGCACAAGCTGCAGGACAGAAAAAAATTCTATATAGCCACTGGGGAAAGGATAAGTAGGTTGTGTTTTGCAATTCCTTCCTGGTGAGTTTACAATTATTCCACAGCATGACAGCTAAAATGCCTAAGAAATCACTTACCTGAATCTCAATAATAATTAGTCCCCTATTCTTTGTATGTTCACCATGAGTCCTGTTGACCTCACCACATGGAAAGATTAAGTTCACCCATTTACAGTTCTAAGTATTTATTCCTTACAGGCAAACAAAATTATGCTGGAGGTTTAACAATTTCTGGCCAACAGTGTGTATTTTAACTAGGATGTTTAAGATGCATTGGTTGAATAATTAATGTATAAATCTTAGCCAGCTAGGTAAGGAAAATGAAACAAGCTTTATTTGTTATAGATACAGATTTAGCTATATTAAAGTCTTTCTGCTTTTAAGATGAAGTCTCTGTGTCAAAAAAAGCCAAAATACAGAAATACTCCTGTTCGTAGTATAATTAAAAAGGAAATTAACAAATTGTGTTAGTTTGTTGTACTCGTAATTTGGCTGAAGACTGTGGTGTTGCAGTATTACCATTTGGGTGTGGGAAAGCATGCAAATGAATCTACCAGCACTTATCAACTCTTCACTTATTTCCTCATTTGTTAAACTATTCAGAAATGTGTGGCCTGCCTATAGTAAGTTATAATTAGGGCTACTTTTAATAATTAAGGGCTATTTTTAAAATTAACATTTTAAAGTCCACTGGTAGCCCTTACATCTTTTGTCTCACACTGGCAGGACCAACAGGGTGGCCAGTTCAGAAGAAGCAAGAAGAAGCACTTAATTTTACTGTAGCCCTCAGCAAATGAGCCATGTGTGATTTTGGCAAAGGAGGAAGGTCATCCAGCTTGCTGGTGGTATGTGCGTCACTAGGGGGTCTATCAACTCCATCAGAGTCCCTGGAACACAGTGAACCTCTGGTTTAGTACTGGTATGTAAGATATTGCATCTCAGAGGTCAAGGAGCACAACTGTTCAACCCTATTCAATTTGCTTCCTGCCATTTCCACAAACGCTAAAAAGTTGACTGTCTTCAACACTCCTGGCTCTAACGAAGAAGCTGGGGAAAGGACTTTACTATTTATAGTTTAGTTTTGACTCTCAGGATTTTCATAGGTTCAACTCAAATGTAGTGCTTAGGGTATATTTATTTTTCTCAAGTCAAAAAAGCCAAATGCCAAAGCCACAGAATTCTTTTCTATGCTTTAGAACTCACAACTGATAGATGAACTATACATCTGTGCCTCCTTGATCCTCATTGTATATATGGGGAAACTGAGGCACCAAACATTTAGATGACTTGCCTAATGTTTCATGTCCAGTTAGTGGCAGAGCACTGGCTAAAACCCAACCTCTTGCCCCCTCTCCCACCAACCTCCATGGAGAGCTCTTCCCAGCACACTATATCACCCCCACCAAAAGTGAGACTGCTATAAAATGTCTGGACATAAGTTGTATAGGGTAATTTACTGGTACAAAGAAAGATCTACAGGGTTGTCAGTGAATAGACACTCAGGCTTTTAAAGAATGGCCTGCTTACTGAGCTGCTCAGCCTCCCCCTGGGGTCAGACCAAAGTTTAACAATGTGTTGCATTAAGAAAAACACTGAGGGGCCCCCCACAAGGTTGGACACCATGGCTCAACCAGGGTTTGGCTGGCTTAGATTTGCTCCTTACAACTGTTACCTCTAACCCTGACCCAACAGCCTGTGATCTGGCTCAAGACCAACACTCTTTGGCTCCTCCCTTGGTTCATTTTTAGATTCTCACTCTTTCTTCCTCCCTCCCAGCTTCCATCCCTCCATAATTCCTCTGTTCTTGAATCTTCTACCCTACCCTGCCCCCTCATCCCAGGATTCAAAGTCCAGGACACCACAGCTGGAGTACTCTCTCCCTTGGTGCACTAGTTCTTGTAGATGAGAACCAGAAGTGTGGAGTAAGGTAGGGAAGGCAAGAGTATTTAAACATCTTTACTTTTTCAAAAAATCAACTAGAAGGTTCTATCAATTTCCTTCCACAGGAAGGAACTGCAAAACACAACCTACTTATCCTTTCCCCAATGGCAACCTTTTTCATAGATATAGTACAATGAAAAAATAATCAAAAGCTGACCAAGGGCTTTCCAAAGATCTTGAAGGGCCTATGGAAGCATCAGGAAGATGAAACTTTATTCTACCATAATTAAGACTGAATGTACTTTCCTAAATTCTTGACTTTTCAAAATTGTTCACCTCTATATGGTTTACAGCAACTTATTCCTAGTAGAATATTTTCTAGGTATAAAATTACTATTATTTGGGGCTATTGTTTTTGTGATGTTTTTCAAAGAGCCAGGAAGTCACCTCAACAATCATAAAGATAATTCCTCATTAAATGGCATGAGTAGAGATCTTTCATTTAGCGAAACAAGCTTTCTGTACGGAAAGTTACCCAGAAAATTAGAACTTGTTTAGCAAATGTGTGTCACATCAGTGATTGGCAATAAAATAAACACAGAAAAGTATAACTCAATTCATGCCATTTCTAAATTTGTGATAACTCAATCATGGCTGGCATATTTCACCTTTCCTCTATCAATTAAAGAAAGAGCAACAACAGGTTTCTGAGTAAATTAAGAGTATAAACATGAGCTCTTAGGGGATGTTTAACCCAGTTCAGAGAACAAGTCTTTCCAAGCTCTCTAACATTCATTTGCATATAAATAATTAGTGTGCTGATTTCAAATGACCTTTACCTACTCATTGGAGCATACTCGATCAAGACCTCTACTTGGCAATATTTTGTTAGCTTTTTATAATATCATTTCTGCTTGAAAATAAGAAAAAATTATTTTAAAAAGATCTCATTAAAGAACATTAAGAAAATGTCTGTCCATAAATGCCTCATGCAGTAAGACATGAGGCAGTTTGCCCCATTATTCAGGGTATATAAACCAAGTCTCCACTTAGGATCCAAAATGCCCAGTACTTTAAGAGAGTCAAAGGGAAAGACCATGCGCTTGTATTGCTTTTACAACTTAAAAAATCTACTTAGTGTAGAAAATTTCAGAAAATAGGTAAGTAAGTGTTCTAGTAACTCAAACTCTATCTGAGCCTGAAAGGTAACTCAGAGGTCATGCAGGACGACCCAACCCCTGGCAACAAAACCCTTAGCATATGCCCAGAAACCTGGCTTTTGCTTAAGGATATCCAGAGCCTCAGAGCTTCCCATCTCCCAAAGCTCTTCCCATCATCCAACAGTCAAAGTATTAGTCTTTCCTTATATTGGACCAAATCTGTCTCCCCGTAATTCCTACATATTGGTCCAAGTTTCTAGGGGAAAAAAACAAAACAAACAACAACAACCAAAAAAAATGATGTTTCTATGGTTCTTTACACAGCACTTTCCACATACACGTTCTCATTGGACTATCTTAATAATCCTGTGAAGCAATTATTCCTACTACCCTTGTTTCACAGATGAAGACCTGGAGGCTAAGAGAGGCTCAGGAACTACTGAGGGTTGCAGAGTGGTGAAGTGCCGGAAGCAGGGCTTGAACTCAGGTTTTCTATCTCCACCTTTCATGGCATTTTCAGTATCCCTTGTTGCCTCAAACATTAAAAAGACAGAGAGAGAAATATGCTGCTTCTGCTTCCCCAGGGGAACAGCCCTTGAAGTCGAAAGGGGGTAGAATTATTGAAGATGCACTCTCCACACATTCTCTCTGAGAGATGTCTTACTATTCACTTGGGTTTAAACTGCCCAGACATAGAGGCCTGGACCTGTATTTCTAGCCTAGACACATCCTGAGTTCCAGAACAAAATAGCTACTTTCCCCTCTGGAAGTCCCACAGTACCTCAAATTCAGCAGGTTCCAAGCTGAATTTATCCAATTTTTTGTACATTCTATCTCCACTGTTCATTCCTGAACTTGGTCAAAAATACCACCATCTACTCAGACAGCCATGCCAGAAACCTGGAGAATTACCTTAGATACTTTTCTCTCCCTCACCAACCCTCCCCACAACATTGTAAGAGTTTCACCATTTTGCATCTGCCTCTTCCTCTCTGTCCTCACTGCTACTGCCTTACACAGTCCACCATACCTCTTAGATGAATTCAGTGACCTTCAAAATGGTCTCTAGGCGTCTAGTAGCTTCCCTTTCAAATCTACCTGCCTCCATGTAGACTGTCACCAGAGTGATCCAACATGGCAGTCTATGTCACTCGTTGCCTCCACATGTGACTCTCAAATCTAGCTAATTAAGAAAATGCCTAAGTTCCCCAGATGATTTTAATAATTCAGCAATGTGTAGGAACTAATGGTGTACAAAGCAAAGTCTACGTACTCAATGATCTGAATCTTGCCTACCTCTCTAAGTCATCATTTCTGCCATTTTCCCCTTGGCAAGGAATACTCCAGCAATCCTAAAAACATACCATACTGGTTTGCACTTCTGTGCCCTGACTGGGGCTGATCTCTCAGCCTAGAATGTTATCTTTACCCTTGGCCAATCTCCAGCGAACCTTCAAAACTTAACTGAGGTGTCACTTCTTCAGGTAGCCTTTCACAACATTATCAGGCTGGATTAGGTGCCCCTCCTGTATGACTCCATAGCATCACACCAAGTTCTCTGTCATGACACTTAGAATATTGTGTTGAAATTATTTGATCATATGTCTGACAAGACTATAAGCTCTCAAAACCAAGGAACATATTTATTCATCACTGATAAGTACCTGTCACTTAGTAGGTGCTTAGTAAATGTTCACCTGAAATGGATCTAATTTCAAGTGTAGGCTCCATATTTGGCTAACTGTAGAGTTGAATTTTAGGAAACTCAATTCAGCTGCTTAGACCTCAGTTCGCCAAACTGTAAAATAGGCACAATAAATCCCCATGTTTGGCCAGGTGTGGTGGCTCATGCCTATAATCCCAGCACTTTGAGAGGCTGAGGCAGGATGACCACTTGAGGCCAGGAGTTCAAAACATGCCCAGGCAACCCTGTCTCTACAAAAAAAAAAAAAAAAAAAAGCCAGGCATTAGTGATGGTGCATGCCTTTAGTCCTAGCTACTTGGGAGGCTGAAGCATTAGGATCACTTGAGCCCAGAAGTTCAAGGCTGCAGTGAGCTGTGATCGCACCACTGCACTCCTGCCTGGGCAAGAGTGAGACCCTGTCTCTCTACAAAGCAAAATAAAACAAAACAAAAACCTCCATGTTCATTCATACGCTAAACATGTGATTACTAAGGGACAGGCACTAGCTTCTGTGAAGATTTAATAAATTGAATAATGTATGTGAGAGTTTTTATAAACTCTCACATAGTATTATAAAGGTATTTCTGCAATTTTAGCTTCTGCTTAGTGTCTCAGCCAGAAATAATTTCATTCCCTAAAGCCAAAGTTAACTAAGCTTTAGTCTCCATTAGGCTCACCAAGGTATCAGAGGAAGAAAGCCATGTGAACAAATATGAACCTCAAAGAGTCAATCCTGCAAGATGGATCCCAAGTGGCTAACTGGGCCTAAATTTAAAATACAGCCAGGCAGCCATTTGCTGACTAGAGGTCACACACATACTCTGAGTTTCCCAAAAAATCCCACCTCTCTTTAACTTTGGGACTTTCAGAGCTCACCTATACCAGCCAATTAGGGCTTAGCTGTATTTACCAATCAGAACTCAGCTGCATCAACCAACTAGAACTAAGACCATTTCAATCCTTCATTTGCATAAATAAACCTGATTGGGGACTCAGGCAGAAACTTTTGCTATAAAACCCAAACACTCTCTTTGTTCTCTGAAACATAACTTCCTTTTATACAAAAGGCCGTGTCTCCTGAGTTTGCAAACTGTTCACTGGATAAGGTATCTTTCCTCCGAATTCCTTTCAGAAAACATTTTTTTCACAGCCACTTAACTCAACAGGAACTACACTGGCCTAAACGAGACTGGAAGTGCACTCTGGGAAAGCATAACACAGTAAAAAGCCACTTTGGCAGAGGCAGCGCTAATCTCCTAAGGACACAGGCTTCATAAGTAAGCACTACTGAGGAAAGGTCACTGAGCTCCAATCCTTCTCCTCACTGACATCTGCCCTAACTTGTACTTAGATTTCCATAGTAAAGGGTGTGGATCCTGGTGGAGCAAGCAAAACTGAGCTAAAAAGCCGACTTCCAGAGACTCATCCGGGTCTTCCTGGGGCCTGTCTACTCAGGTGAGTACTGAGTACCCTGAAATTATCCTGGGGAGGTCACTCCCAGGGGCAGTTTTAAAGTTTAGTCCCACAGAGCTGAGGGGAGCCAAATTGATTTGTTTGCCCTCAAGAATTTGAGCCCAGAGCCCTGCACTGTTCTTTACCCAAAAACACTGCTATCCCTGAGTGCTTGTATTCTGTAGGCCTAAAAGGGACCATAAAACTTCCCAAAGTCCTTGGACTACAGGTTATTGGGCCTGTTCGAGGCTCTCACCCTCTACCATAGAGTTGCTCATTCTCTTGGGGTAAGTTCTAGTCTGAAGATTGCTTCTCAGAATCCCAAGCTCTGCAGGCTTCTATCAATAACACCATGTGACATCATTCCCAGGCCACTAAAGGAATCTGATCTCTCATTGCTCCAAAAGTGACTACTAAAGCAGGAGAGCTATCAGAAGTTATATACCAAGAGCCAAACGAGGAAGGGCTGGAAGCATTTCCTTTACATACAGAGCTCGCAGAAAGTATGTAAATCCACATTCACTGAAGCCGGTTCTTATCGACCATCCCTTTTGGATTCCAGCCATGTGATCGTGTCTACCTCCAAGGAATCTCAAATGGTGGTTCACTAAGTAAAGAAGGCAGGAAGAAGTGTCTGAGCAGAGGGAACACATTAAAAGACAGAAGAATATTTCTGGAGTGACAAGAGACAAAGCTGAAGAAGTAAGTAGGGAGCAGTACAATATGACAGGCTAAAGAGCTTAAACGATATCCTTTAGAAAAGTAAGTAGCCACCAGGGAGACTGTAAATATTGTTGTACTTGTTCTTATTTTGATTTGTTCTTTGCAGTGAAATGGCATGACTAAATTTTCAATTTAGAAATTCACTTTGTGTCAGTAGACTGCACGAAGCAGGTTGGGGGGCATGGTAAGAGACTAGACAGAAAGGCAAGATTGAAAATCATTGAAATAGTCTAAATGAGAGATGATAAAAGCCTGGACAAAGAAGCAGCATGGGGATAAAGACAGAATATTAAAGAGAGTTTTAGAATAGTACTGATTTGGTGAATATTTGGCTTTAGGGGAGAGGGAGAAAGGAGGGGAATGATGGTCAGATATATGTCCTGAGAACCCAGATGGATGGTCTTGCCACTGACTGGAAATATGAGAGGAGGAACAAGTTTGGGGGCAGCTAAGGTGGGGAGAGTTAAGTCTGGACATGTATCCAATTGCACATCTATTCTACAAATGTCCATCTATCCAGTTGGACATCTGTCCTACAGATAGTTTGATATATGTGTCTGAAGTTCTCAGAATATTCCAAGGCTAGAAATATTTATTTGGGAGTTATGTGTGTAAGTGATAGTTCATATCTTAAGATTACATACAAATAGCCAAGAAGGAAGGTATACATTGATTTGTAAAAGATTGTGGGCTGCTGGACACAGTGGCTCATGCCTATAATCCTAGCACTCAGGAAGGCCAAGGCAGGTGGATCGTTTGAGCTCAGGAGTTCAGAAGCTCAAGACAAGCCTAGGCGACATGGTGAAACCCTTTAGCCAGGCATGGTGGTGTGCACCTATGGTACTGGCTACTCAGGAGGCTGAGGTGGGAGGATCACTTTAGCGCAGGAGGTGGAGGTTGCAGTGAGCTGAGATCATGCAGATAGGTAATTTAAGGGGCAGATAAGAATAATCTGAAATAAAGCGATCAAAGACAGGAGAACCAGAAGAGTAAGGGATCAAAAAAGTCAGAAGAGGATAGAGATCAGGAAGGAGAGAATACAAAGTAAAGAGAAAACATTTACAAAATATTATGAAAGTAATGTGGAACTTGGCAACAAACTCATTCTTTCCTATCTCATTTCTCTTACATGTAAATATGATGCCAAATTGAAAGTCTGGATGATTAGAAGAATAGTTGTACGATTAACAGAAATAAGGAACACAGAGGAAGAATAAATTGGGAGGAAAGATGATGAATTTCAGTTGTGACACACTGATTCTGCAATTAGGGCATTAATGGCTAAGAAACAGATGGGAAACTGTGACAATCTCAGGAGAAAGGTCAAAGTTGGAAGTAAATATTGGAAATCACCTGCACAAAGATTTTAGTGAAATCCATGAAATTCCCATGGAAAAGAATATCAAAAGTGAAGAGAAAAAGAAGATATACAAATGGTCAATAAGCACATGAAAATATGTTCAATGTCATGAGTCATTATGGAAATACAAGTCAATCATAATGAGACACCAGTTCACACCCACTACAATGGCTATAACAAAAAATACTGATGACAACAAGCATTGGTGAGGATATGGAGAAAATGGAACCCGTCTACACTGCTAGTGACAACGTAAAAGCCACTAGCAATGTAGGACGCATGGCAATATAAAATGGTGCAGCCGCTTTGGAAAAGTTGTTCAGTTTCTTAGAATTAAACATTGAGTTATCATATGACTCAGCAATTCTACTGCTGGGTATCTACTCAAGAGAAATGACAACATATATTCACACAAAAACTTCTACCAGGCCGGGCATGGTGGCTCACGCCTGTAATCCCTGCACTTTGGGAGGCCGAGGCAGGTGGATCACTTTGGTCGGGAGTTTGAGACCAGCCTGACCAACATAGAGAAACCCCATCTCTACTAAAAATACAAAATTAGCTGGGCGTGGTGGCACATGCCTGTAATCCCAGCTACTTGGGAGGCTGAGGCAGGAGAATCACGGAGGTTGTGGTGATATGAGATGGCACCATTGCACTCCAGCCTGGGCAACAAGGGTGAAACTCCGTTTCAAAAAAAAAAAAAAACTTCTACCAAATGTTCATAACAACATTATTTACAATAGCCAAAAGGAAGTAACTCAAGTGTCCATCAAGTGATAAATGAATAAACAAAATGTGGTATATCCATATGATGGAATATTAGCCATAAAAAGAAATTGGACTTTAGTAAAATTAAACCAAAAACCTTATGCTCTGTGAAAGGTACTGTTAAGAGAATGAAAACAGAATCCATAGAGTGTGAGAAATATTTTCAAAACACATACCTGATAAAGGATTTGTATCCACCATACACAAAAAGAAAACAATCAATTTAAACATGGGAAAAATATCTAAACAGACATCGCATCAAAGAAAATGTATGGATGGCAAATAAGCATGTAAAAAGATATTCAACATCATATGTTATCAGAGAATTGCAAATTAAAACCATGAACTACCAGTACAAACCTATTAGAATGACAAAAATCCAAACAACTTACAACACCAAATGATGGCGAGGATGTAAAGCAACAGGAACTCATACATTGCTGGTCAGAATGCAAAATGACAAAGCCACTTTGGAAGCCAGTTTGGCAGTTTCTTACGAAGATAAACATAGTCTATGCTCACCGGTATTTACCTAAATCAGGTGAAAACTTACGTGCCCACAAAAACCTGCACACAAATGACTGAAGCAGCTTTATCCATAATTGCCTCAAATTGGAAGTAACCAAGACGTTCTTTAAAAGGTGAATGGATAAACTGTGGTAAATCCATACAATAGAATATTATTTAGCCATAAAAAGAAATGAGCCATTAAACCAAAGAAAGACAGGGAAGAAGCTTACATGCCTATTACTTAGTGATAGAAGCCTCTCTGAAAAGATTACATGCTGTATGATTCCAATTATATAACATTCTGGGAAAGGCAAATCAAAAGATCAGTGGTGGGTAGGTGTTCACAGGGAGGAGGGAAAGACTGCCCTAAAGTCCCCTGTGTTTTACCTTTTCATCAAAACTACTCTGCGTGATACTGTAATGGTAGATATATGACATTAGACATTTGTCAAAACCCATAAAACTATACAACACAAAGAATGAGCCCAAATGTACGGACTTTAGTTAATCATAATGTGTCAATATCAATTCATCGATTATGACAAATGTACCACACCAATGCAAGACGTTTGTGGGCAAAACTATGGTCAGGAGTGGAGAGGAGGGCAGTATAAGGGAATTCTCTGTAGTATCTGCTCAATTTTCTGTAAACTTAAAACTGCTCTAAAAAGTAGTCTGTTAATTAAAAACGAAAACTTAAAGAGAATAAAGTGCTGCTACATGCTACAATATGGATGAACCCTGAAAACGTTACACTAAGTGAAAGAAGGCAGCCATAAAAGACCATATAGTGTGTGATTCCATTTATATGAAAGGTCCAGAATAGGGGAATTCTATGGAGACAGAAAGTAGATTAGTGGTTATCTAGGACTAGTGGGGGGAATTAAGGGGAAATAGAGGGTGACTGCTAATGGGTATGGGGTTTCTTTCCGGGGTTTTGAAAATGTTATAAAATTTATTGTGGTGGTTGTGGTGATGGTCTAGAGCTCTATGAATACACTAAAAATCACTTTAAGTGGGTGACTTGTATTCATATCTCAATAAAACTGTAAAAATGGTAACGAGTTTTAAAATTCAATAAAAAGGACAATTTTCTAGGAAAATTAGCTAACTGAAATCACAAAGAAGTAGAAAACATGGGGAAAAATAGGGTGTTAGAAATTTTCCTCCGATGATTGTTACAGTGCCCAGACAGCTTTATGAGCAAGTTCTTTTTAATTTACAAAGAACAGGTAATTTCCATGCTCTAAAAGTGGTTCTCATTATAAAGTAAAAGAAGGAATAAGCCCATTCATTTTATAAAATTAAAGTTATCCTGATCACAAAACCTGACGAACACCCACACAAATACACAGAGAAAAAAAACTGAAGACTAATGTCACTTAGGAATATAGATGCAAAAATCCTAAATGAAATGCCAGCAAGCCAAATCTGGCAAGACATTATGAGCAAGGAGGGATTATTTCAGGAGTGCAATTTACTGTTAGGAAGTCTAGACATATAACTCATCACAACAATCAGTTGAAGGAGAAAACCTGAACAAATGACAAGAAATTAATATTTTAAATTTATTTTTTAAATCTATTAATAAACAAGGAAAAACCTATACCAAAACATAAAATTGGGCAAAAAAGAAAAAAATAGTTCAGTTTTACTTGTAATTAAATAAATGCTAATTTTAAAATATGATAATCAATTCTTTGTAGTCAAATTGGCAAAACAGTAATATCGACAATTTGGAAAAAAAAGGATATACCAATATTCTGCCTCTAAGATAAAAACTGTTATAGGAACATTTAGCAATAACCATGAAAAGCCTTAAAAATTAACATACAGGCGAAACACAGTTGCACGTCTAGGAATTTCTTCACAGGGAACAATCAAGGACTTGGAAAGGCGTAGTCACACACTACTTACCTCTGCATTGTTTATAGTACAGAAAAACAGAAAGTAACTGAAATGTCCAGCATTAGAAGATTCATCAAATAAATTCTGGTTTGTTCATTCAATGAAATGCCATATAACCAGTGAAGGTAAAAAAGAACAATGAACTTAGGTATTCTGAATACATTCAGTAAAAAAAGCTTATGAAAGAGCATGTAGAATACAGAGAAAAGAAGGCTGGATGGTTACAATAAAATGTTAATAGTGGCTGTCTCTGAGTGGGAAGAATACAAGTAACTTATATGCTGTCTTTTTTGTATATCTGTGATTTTGTACATGTTCTATAATAAACATATTACTTTGGTAAAGAAAAATATAATAAGAGTGTATTTTAATGTATATATTCTTAACTAAGAAGTTTTGCTGCTAGAAATTTATCTTTAAAATCAGACTTTTACAAGATTTATGTATAGGAACACACATTATTATAAAAGCAAAAAAAGGAAACCAACTAAATGTCTAGCAATAGCAATTATGAAGTATGAAATAACTATGGCTATACAATGGAATACTAGGCAGCTATTAAAAATCATGAGGTAGGGCCGGGCGCGGTGGCTCACGCTTGTAATCCCAGCACTTTGGGAGGCCGAGGCGGGCGGATCACGAGGTCAGGAGATCAAGACCACGGTGAAACCCCGTCTCTACTAAAAATACAAAAAATTAGCCGGGCGTGGTGGCGGGTGCCTGTAGTCCCAGCTACTCAGAGAGGCTGAGGCAGGAGAATGGCGTGAACCCAGGAGGCGGAGCTTGCAGTGAGCCGAGATCGCGCCACTGCACTCTAGCCTGGGCGACAGAGCGAGACTCCGTCTCAAAAAAAAAAAAAATCATGAGGTAGAAGAACATATAATGACAAAGAAAATTAAGCAAAAAGGCGGATTATAAAATAGTAAATACAAAATGATGCTAATTATTTTTTTATTTTATACATTTTTAATTTTTTTAATTTTTAATTTTGTGAGTAGTTAGTATGTATATATATGTATATATATAAAGGGTATAATTTTTAAAAATAAAACAATATGGAAAAAATACTGGAGGGAAATATACCAAAATGAACATCAATGACAGTTCTCCCGAAGCCAAAGAACCACTGGTAATTTGTTTATTTTCACCGTTCTGCATTTCACAAACTTTCCACAATAGATTTTAAACTCTAGGCATTTGAGGAGCAAGGAGCAAGAAAAGGTATACAACCATAGTAATCCTCTCTGCTGCCATTATACTAGGCATTTATAGTATCCCATAACTGAATGCAAGAATTGCTCCTGTATAAATGGGAAGAACATGGATTAAAACAAATGAGAAAAGGGGCAATGTGCTAATATGTTGTCTGCATAATTTTTTAAAGCATAAACATACATCTGGAAACCAACATATTACAAGGTTAAGAATGGTTACTTCTTGTTGGTAGGAATGTGGGTAATGGTTAATTTTGTGAGTGTGATTTTCTTTTTTTTTTAATTTTTGAAAAATAAAAAAATAAAAATTAAAACCAAATGAGAGACCTATAAATATTTCCAGTCACTGGTGTTGGGGCAGTGTCAGTACACTTCCTCCTCTGCGTCTGAGACTGTGGGAGGAGCCCAGTCAGTCCCCGGGATGGGAGGGAACATTCATGGCCACTGCTTTCCTCCCCTGGTCTCAAGAGGCTGAACACTGGTGCCTTCTCAGTGAAATAACACAGCGATGCTAGTCTCTCCATTCACTGTATGCCAGGGAGCCCCTAATCCTATGGCAACAGCCCCATAAATCAGGCTCATGGACCCCTAACCCTTCAGAGCTCCCAGTCGGCAGAGTTCTCTCCCATGCCATGGCCCTCTATTCTGGCTTCTGCACCCTGCCATGAGACCGGGAGCTCCTGGAGGGCAGGGCCTGTAGTTTAGCTCAAAGCTTGCCTCTGTGACTACCCTAGTGCCTTGCATCGAGTGGATATTCAATGAACATTTATGAGACTTTGAAAGGCAGGCAGGTATGAAACATCATCTTGGTGCCTGACTTGGGAATAGAGGAACATGGATACTAGCATGTATCCATGAAGCCTTTCATCCTCTCAGGAAAAGCACAACCCAGCCCATGGCTTGGCTACTTCTTGACGCGTGCACGGGTGCAGTAGTCTCATGGATGAGAATGCCACCTAGTGGCATGGATGTGGTACTCTCGTGGATGAGAATGCCACCACAGTAGGCATGGGCAGTGATGAAAGCAGGTCAAAGAACAAATTAAACATTGTTCAAACAGATCTTCTTTGAAATAAAGATACACAAACCATCACAATAAGTGGAACAGTGGGGGCTGGATGAGGTGTCTATATGAAGGCATGGCAGCTACAAAGTCAATATAGCATCAATATACAAATTTACCTGTGATGCAATACGTTTCCTTTGTTTCAAACTGAAGGAAGACATTCCATCTCACTGCCAAAGGCTTACAAATTAACGCTGAGGGTCAGGGTTCATGGTACTTACTCAAGGTTCCTGTGGATGCTGTTGTAGTCCCATAACTTTAAAATCATTCTATCATCTTGGAGTACTTTCTCTTAGTGGGGAGATGATGGAATTTGTTGATCATAAGAAGTATATAATGGGGGAAATCTCCTTTGCTAAAGGTTCATGTAATGAAAGTTATGAAAAAAACCTTTTTTTCATTAAAGCAAACTAATTTTTCACTGAAGAAAAAGTAATTATTTAAATGTTTAAAGAAACAACTTTTTTCATTAAAGCAAATTAATTCTTTAAATATGTCGGAATGTCTCCAGGTACTGACTAGTGTTCTTAGAAAAAAAAAATTTAAGAACAGAAAAATTCAGATCAAAAGAACACAGCCCTTATCTTTCCCCCTTCAAATATAAGTCAAATAGTGGCTGTGAAACTGAGTGCAGGGAAATCCCTCCATTTTTTATAACATCAAAATGGAATAAGGCTTCATTGCTAAAGCTCATACATACCAGGTCTGAAAGCACATATGGGTTAAATATCTCAGACTTAGTTTGTTTGAAATGATGTTCTTGCTTTCAATATGATCAACTAAAGACAGTTACTCTGGACTTAGAGCTTCATGGAACAACATAGACTTGATTATGCCAAAAGCACTTTACACAGCTTGAGAAGTCCACTCTTAACAGGTGCCTTTGGAAGTCAAGACAAAGGATTTTTTAAAAAATTGAGCTGGAAGAGATCCTGACCAGTATAACTAGACAGCCTGTGGAATTCAAGAGGTAACAGCTTATCTGCTTTTAAACACTAGTACAATAAGAGAGTTCAGAATAAAGTTGGACAACCGCCATAACATCTTTTATCGAAACTGTTGCGAGTTTCTAACTGATCTTTCTGTTTTCACTTGACCCAATTTGGCCAAACCACATGAGCCTGTGCTCCAGCCAAACTCAATTTCTCACTGTTCAACTGTATCAATATTTGTTTTACCTCTCTAGCAGTGAAAAAAAATTGAGTCACCCCAAAAGGTTGTTAGGATCATTCTCAAGTACTGTAAAAACCCTGTCCAGAAGAGACATATCCTGAGACATGCGGTCACACAAGACTCTGCCTTTGAAAATACAGATCCATGGAGGATGAGACAAGAGTTTATACCTCTCTGCACCTGACCTGAGTTGTTTTATTTCTTGTTATGCTACTGACTAATCCAGTGCTTCCCAAACATTTTTGGAGTTTTGACATTTCACTGGTTCTAAGCAAAACAATTGTTTGTATTGTTTTTATAAAATGTACCTATCCTACCCCCAAGAATGCTGTAACTTTTCAAAAAAAAATTAAAGTTAATTAAAATGAATTTGGCTTTGAGAAATTCAGAACAATTTTGTGAGGTACTTTGAAATCCTATGAAACACTCTAGAATTCCCAAAACAAGGAGTTGAGAATAACTATTTTGGCAAATATGTTTGTCTCTCCATGCTTTGTTATTCCCACCTATAAAATGAAACTAATAATGCTCCTACTCTTTCCCAAGTTTCCCAGTCTGTATATTATGAGAATCCAGGCTTATAGAAAGAACTTTGCTTTCCCCAGGATAAAGGATTCCCATCTAACCCAGATAAAGAAATTTAACTACAACTCTAAAATCTCCTTATGAGATTAACATTCTAAATGTTACCAGCAAAATATGAGATACTGTAACATTACCTGATAACACAGAGACATAAAATTCTTTCAGGCTGCAAAAAGCTATTTATGTTACTAAACTTACATTTGAAGATCATAGTGCTTGAGAAAGCGTAGATCCAACATCCAAACATAGTTGCCATTGGGAAGGAACTGCCTTTAGCTTCTGTGAACAGAGGAATCTCTTCTGAGGTAGGGATGGGAGTTCAGGACTCTGAGAAGATAACATGTCATAATTTCCACTGGGTTCTCTGTTGAAATGTTTCTTTCTGCAGAGAGATTAGAAGTGCAGCACTGGGAGGAAAGGCTGAAAAACAAACATAAGCCTCCCTTGTTGGAGTACATTTTATCCCCACAAAGTTATTTTGTTTGTGATCACAATTCAGTAAATTCTTTTTGATAGAATTCTTTTATTGCAACTGTCTCTAAGAGGCTAAATTTCTCCAAGCAGCACTCTGGAGAATCCCAGCATTAGACAATAATTATAAATAAGAGTTCTACAAGTAACCAGAGACCCAGGCCAAAGGGAATGTGATAGGCCATACAGGGTACTGCTCTGCCTCCAGGCTGGATAAGAATCCTAACCCAAATGGACTGGGAAAGAGTCCATGTCATTCTAAAATAATAACAGGAAAGAATCTGTTATGGATTGAATGTGTCCCTGCAAAATTTATATGTTTAAATCCTGACCCCTAAGGTGATGGTAGTAGGAAATGGGTCCTTTGGAAGGTGATTAGATCATGAGAGTGGGACCATCATAAATGAGACAAGTACCCTTATAAGAAGAGGCCAGAGAGCTAGCTCACTCTCTTTCTTCTGTGTGAGAACACAGTAAGAAGATGGCCATCTGCAACCCCAAAGAAGGTCCTCACCAGAACTCATACTAGCACCCAGATCTAAGACTTCCAGCCTCCAGAACTATGAGAAACAAATTTCTGTTGTTTTCAAGTCATCTAGTTTATGGTACTTTGCTTTGGTAACCCAAACCTTTCTGCATGAGGCAGAATCCAAGAGTTAGAGATTTGAGAGTCAGAAAACACCTCCAGAGATCACTTGTTGTAGCCTTTTGCAGAGAACAAAGGTATTATATTAATTTTCTGTAGGCCTAATGTTAAGGTATCCTTACGTGAAAATAACTAATGTGACATAAGCTACATATAGTATACAATCTCAAATAACATGATTACACAACTTATTAAGATCCTATGACTATCTTTTGTATATAAAAAAGAAGTTGGCATAAATTAGTTCTTAGCTAATGTAAAAGTATTAAACAGTCCTCTGTGCTTTTTTTTTTTTTTTTTTTTGAGACAGAGTCTCACTCTGTTGCCCAGGCTGGAGTGCAGTGGCTCGATCTTGGCTCACTGTAACCTCCACCTCCCGAGTTCAAGCGATTCTCCTGCCTCAGCCTCCCGAGTAGCTGGGATTACAGGCACCTGCCACCACACCCGGCTAATTTTTATATTTTTAGCAGAGATGGGGGTTTCATCATGTTGGCCAGGCTGGTCTCGAACTCCTGACCTCAAGTGATCAGCCAGCCTTGGCCTCCCAAAGTGCTGGGATTATAGGCATGAACCTATTGAGCAACTGCTTAGGTTAACCTACTCCTGCTTTTACCCAGAATCACAGGTGACTTTGAGCTTTCAGAAGAGGAACTATCCCTTAAAAGACCCCAAAGAAACCTTGGAGTGATAGAACAACACTTCATTTTCCCTAGGAATTTCTACGTGTTTAGAGAAGGAGGTCTAGATTAAACCAAGCCACTAACTAGACATACTAACAGGAGCTGCAAGTTTCCCAGATCATAAGCCAGGCAAAACCACACACAATTCCTGCAAGAATGGCCATAATTTAAAAATTAAAAAATAATAGATGTTGGTGTGGATGTGGTGAAAAGGGAACACTTTTACACTGCTGGTGGGAATTTAAACTACTATAACTACTACAGAAAACAGTATGGAGACTCCTTAAAGCACTAAAAGTAGATCTACCATTTGATCCAGCAATCCCACTACTGAGTATCTACCCAGAGGTAAAGAAGTCATTATATGAAAAAGACACTTGTACATGCATGTTCATAGCAGCACAATTTGCAATTGCAAAAATATGGAATCAGCCTAAATGCCCATCAACTAACGAGTGAATAAAGAAAATGTGAGATATATATATATACATATACACATATACATATATATACATATATATATACGTATATATACATATATATGTATATGTGTATATATGTATATATATCCCGCATATACAATGGAATACGATTTGGCCATAAAAAGGAATGAAATAATGGCATTTGCAGCAACCTGCAGGGAGTTGGAGACCATTATTCTAAGTGAGTAACTCAGGAATGAAAAACCAAACATTTTATGTTCTCACTTATAAGTGGGAGCTAAGCTATGAGGACACAAAGGCATAAGAATGATATAATGGACTCAGGACTCATGGGTAAGGGTGGGAGGGGGGTGAGGGATAAAAGACTACACATTGGGTACAATGTACACTGCTCCTATGATGGGTGCACCAAAATCTCAGAAATCACCATGAAAGAATTTTTCCATGTAACCAAATACCACCTGTTCCCCAAAAAACAATTGAAATAATAATAATAATAAAATAAAAAATAAAGATGACATTGCTGGTGTGAATATTAACTGATGGAGCCACTCTGGAAAACAGTTTAGCCATTAATTCTTTCAAATGCTAAATATAAGTTTATCATGTGAACCTGCAATTCAACACCTAGGCAATAAATAAAATGAAAACCTATGTCCACACAAAGACTTGTAAGTATGCTCATGACTGAATTATTCACAATAGCCAAAAAGAGAAAACAATCCAAATGTTTATCAACTATTAAACAGATAAAATATGATACATCCATACAATGAAATACTAGCCAGCAAAACAAAAGAACAAAATACTGATATATGCTACAACATTGATGAGCCTCAAAAACATTATGCTAAGTGAAAGAAGCCAGATATAAAAGACTAGATATTGTATGATTCTATTTATAGGAAATTCCAAAGACAGGAAATCTACAACAACAAAAAGTAAATTAGTGGTTGCCAGGGTTGGGGATAGGAAGGTGACTAACTACAAATTGGCATGAAGGATCTTCAGAGGTGATGGCAATGTTTTAAGAGTAGATCATGTTAGTGGTTACATAACTGTAAATTCACTAAAAGTTACTGAATTGTACACTTAAAAGGGTGCATTTATGGTATGTAAATTTTATCACCATAAGGCTGATTTTTAAAATGAGGGAGAAATAAGGACTTTCTCAGGAAAACAAAAATAATGATGGAAATCCTGGCCAGTATTCCTACACTACAAGAAATCTTGAAGAGGTTTTTTTATACCATAGGAATATATTAAATGGAAACATAAATCTTCACAAACAAATCAAAAGTGCTAAAAAGAAATAAATTATCTGATCTAAAATATTACTAGAAGTAAAATATTGTGCAGAAGTAGCTATAGTAATATCAGACAAAGTAAACTTCAGAACAAAGAATATTGTCAGAAATTGAGATATTACACAATAATAAAGAGGTCAATTCTCCAATTAGATATAAAAATTATAAATGTGCATGCACTTAACAGAGCTTAAAAATATATTAGACAAACTGTGACACTACTGAAAAAATAAAATGACAAATACACAATTATAATGGGAAACTTTAACACTTCTCTCTTAGTAACTGAAAGAAAATGTAGGCAGAAAATTAGTGATGACATAAATTACTTAAACAGCACTACTATTCACCTTGACTTAACTGATACGTATTTTTAAAACTACATCCAATGCATGTTTTTCAGGAGCACATGGAATGTTCATAGAGATCAACCATACTGTGGGCCATAAAAAAAACTCAACAAATTTAAAAGAATTGAAATCATTAAAAGTATATTCTCAGGAGCTGGGCGTGGTGGCTCACGTCTGTAATCCCAGCACTTTGGAAGGCCAAGGCAGGCAGACTGCTTGAGGCCAGGAGTTCGAGACCAGCCTGGTCAACACGGAGAAACCCTGTCTCCACTAAAAATACAAAAATGAGCTGGGCATGCTGGTGCATGCCTGTGATTCCAGCTACTTGGGAGGCTGAGGCATGAGAATCGCTTGAACCTGGGAGACAGAGGTTGCAGTGAGCCAAGATCGCATCACTGCACTCCAGCCTGGGTGACAGAGTGAGACTGTGTCTAAAAAAAAAAAAAAAAAAAAAAAAAGTATGTTATCAGGCGATATTGGAAATTAATAAAAGAAAGATATTTGTAAAGAGCACTCTTAAGAGAATAAAAAGACTAACCACAGACTGGAAAAGAATATTTGGAAATCATAAATCTGAAGAAGGACTTGTATCCAGAATAAAAAAAACAACCCTCAAAATTCAACAGTAATAATGATCCACACAGTATGGTACTGAAGGAGGTATAGACATATAGAACAATAGAACAGAATAGCAAACATATACTTTGGGAGGCCAAGGTGGAAGGATCACTTGAGGCCAGGAGTTTGAGACTAGCCTGGGCAACAGAGTGAGACTCTGTCTCTACAAAAAATAATAATAATAAAAAAGCTGCATATGGTGGCACACACCTGTAGTCCCAGCTACTCAGAAGGCTGAGGCAGGAGAATTGTTTAAGCCCAGGAGTGAGCAATGATTGCATCACTGCACTCCAGCGTGGGCATGGAGTGAGACCCTGACTCTTAAAAAGAAAAGCAAAAGAGTATCAGAGACAGAAATAGATCCATATAAAGATGCCCAGTTGATTTTTGACAAAGGTGCAAAACCAATTCAAAGGAAGAGGCAGAGCTTTCTCAACAAGTGGTGTTGAAGCAACTGGATATACATGAGAGGGAAAAAGAAAAAAAAAGAAAAATGAACCTTGACTTAAACCTCAAACTAACTCAAAATGGAACATAGTGTGAAATGTAAAAATGTAAAACTTTTCAAAAAAACACAAGAGAAAATCTTCAGACATAAGATTAGGTGAAGAGTTCTTACACTTGGCATCAAAAGCATGACCCATAAAAGTAAAAATTGAAAATTATACCTCATCAAATTTAAAAACTTTGCTCTGTGAAAAACTCTTTCAAGGACACGAAAAAGGACAAATTACAGACTGAGAGAAAAATTTGCAAATTATATATCCCACAAAGGACTTATATCTGGAATATATAAAGAACTCTCAAAACTCAACATTTAAAAAAAATCCAATTAGAAAAGAGGCAAGACATTTAACTGAAAAGGATACACAGATGCCAAATAAGCACATGAAAAGATGTTCAATATCATTAGCCCTCAAGAAAATGCAAATTAAAACCACAATGAGATATTGCTAGAAACCTATCAAAGTGGCTAAAATAAAACACCGTGACAACACCAAATGCTAATGAAGATGTGGAGCAAATGGATCACTGACATCGCTGGTCAAAATGTAAAATTGCACAATCACTCTGGAAAATAGTTTGGCAGTTTCTTTTTTTAAAAAAATTATTAGTATTATTATTTATTATACTTTAATTTCTGGGGTACATGTGCAGAATGTGCAGGTTAGTTACATAGGTATACATGTGCCATGGTGGTTTGCAGTTTCTTTAAACACTAAAAATGGATTGGCCAGGCACAGTGGCTCACGCCTGTAATCCCAGCACTTTCGGAGGCCGAGGCAGGCAGATTATTAGGTCAGGAATTCAAGACCATCCTGGCCAACATGGTGAAAGCCTGTCACTACTAAAAATACAAAAATTAGCTGGGCATGGTGGCACATGCGTGTAATCCCAGCTACTCAGGAGGCTGAGGCAAGAGAATCGCTTGAACCAGGGAGTTTGAGGTTGCAGTGAGCCGAGAACACACCACAGCACTCCAGCCTGGTGACAGAACAAGACTCCATCTCAAAAAAAAAAAAATAGATTTACCAAATGATCCAGCAATGGCACTCTTGGGCATTCACCCCAGAGAAATGAAAACTTATGTTAATGTAGAAACTTGTATATGAATGTTCACAGAAACTTTATTTGGAATAGCTCAAAGTGGAAACTACCAAAATTGACAATGCTTAAATTATAGTACATCCATACTATGAAATAACATCCAGCAATAAAAAGGAATGAACTATTGATACATGTCACAACTTGAAGGAACCTCCAGGAATTATGCTGAGTGGGAAAAAAAGCAAATATGAAAAGGAAACATACTATATAGTATGCTTCCATGTATATAATATCCTTGGAATAACAATATTATACAGATGGTAAACCAAATAGTGGTTGATAAGGGTAAGGGATGTAGAGTAGGAAGTGGGTGAGGCTGTGGAGAGGTAATATGAGAGGAACGTTGTGGTGATGGCACAGTTCTGTACGTTGATTGTCGTGGAAGCTACACAAAACTATACATGTGATAAAATTGCACAGAAACACACACAAGTATATGTATAACTGGTAAAATCTGAATAACCTCTGTGGATTGTACCAATGTCAATTTTCTGATATTAATATTGTACCATAGTTAGGCAAGATGTTAACATTAGGGAAGGGTGAGTGAAGGGAATACAATTATTTGCAACTTCCTTTAAATCTATAATTATTTCCAAATAAAGCTTTTAAAATTAACCATAAGAAAACAAGCAACCCAATATTTTGAATGGACGAGAATATAAACAGAAAATTTACCACAGAAGTTAGATGGATGGCAAATAAGCATGTTAAAAGATGTTCAACATTAATAATCATTAGAGAAATGCAAATTATAACCAGAAAGAGATACCACTATACACCTTAAGAGTGGCAAAACAAAACAAAAACATACACAGAAAAACTAGCAGTACCAGGTGCTGGCAAGAATGTGGAACAACTGGAACTCTCAAGCCCTGCTAGTGGGAATGCAAAATGGTACAGCCACTCTGCAAAAAGTTTGAGAAGTTCTCAGAAAGAACTATAACCCAGCAATTTACCAAGTAACCCAGCAATCCCACTCCTATTTACTCAAAAGAAATAAAAACTATGTTCACACAAACCCTGTACACAAATGTTTGTAACAATGTATCCATAATAGAGAAAAAATGGAAACAAACCAAATATCCCTCAACTATAGGACTCATAAACAAAATGTGATACATCTATACAATGGAATATGACCCAGCAATAAAAAGGAATGAACTCCTGGACTGGGTGCAGCGGCTCACGCCTGTCATCCCAGCACTTTGGGAGGCAGAGGCAGGTGGATCACTTGAGGCCAGGAGTTCGAGACCAGCCTGGTCAACATGGTGAAATCTTCTCTCTACTAAAAATATAAAAATTAGCCAGGCGCAGTGGTGCACGCCTGTAGTTCCAGCTACTTGGGAGGTTGAGGCATGAAAATCCCTTGAACGTGGGAGGCAGGGGTTGCAGTGGGCTGAGATCGCACCACTGCACTCCAGCCTGGGCAAGAGAGCGAGACTATCACACACACAGAAAGGAATGAACTACTGAAAACACAACAACACAGTTAAATCTCAAAAGCATTTTGCTACCTGAAAGAAGCTACATCCAAAAGGTTACAACCATATCATTCTGTTTCTTTGATAATCTGGAAAACTATGGGAATGGAAATTAGATCAGTGGCTGCCAGGGTTGATAACGGAGAAGGGGTTGAATGCCAAGAGGCGGTACAAAGCAATTTCTGAGGTGATGGAATCGTTTGGTAACTTAACTGTAGTGATGGCATTAGGCAAAAGCCATAAAACGGTACACCACACCAGTTTGCACTGTGTAAAAAAATAAGTAAACATGCCAAAAAAGGATCCCCCTGCATACCCACCTAAGTGACAACATGTGCTGTCAAGGATGGAGAGCAAATGGAACTCACACATTGCTGGTGGTAATGTAAATCGCTACAGCCGCTTTAGAAATCTGTTTTTCAATATCTGCTAAAATTAAACATATGCATATCCCATAAATCATCAATTTTACCTCTAGACATACTCATAACAGTAATACATATTCACCAAAGAAAGTAAATCCAAGCATGTTCATAGCAGCTTTGTTTGTATTACAAAAACCTGGGAACAATTCCAGTATGTACAAATAGCAGAATGGGTAAATAAATCATGGTATACTGATAAAAATGGAATAGTATATGGCAATGAGAATAAAGTATTGCTCACGTGACAACATGGATGAATCTCACAAGCAATATTTAATATAAAAATCCAGACAGTAATAAGATTACATAGTGTATGATCCCATTAATATAAAGTAATAAAAAATGTTGCAAAATACCGATTACCTTTGGGCAGAAGTAGTGACTTGGAGGGTATTACAACGAGGTCCTAGCGGTGTTCTATTTTGTGATTTAAGTGCTGGCTATCTTGTTAAGTTGTGAATGTTCATCAGTGCATTCACTTAATATTTGGGCATGTTTTCTGTTTGCAAATTATACTTCCATTAAAAATGTTTTAGGCCAGGCATGGTAGCTCATGCCTGTAATCTCAGCACTTTGGGAGGTTGAGGCAAGAGGATTGCTTGAGGCCAGGAATTTCAGACCAGCCTGGGCAACATAGTGAGACCTCATCTTTAAAAAAATTTTTTTTTAATTGCTGGGTGTGCTGGTGCATGCCTGTGGTCCTAGCTACTAAGGAGGTGGAGGTGGGAGGATCACTTGAGCCCAGGAGGTCAAGGCTGCAGAAAGCTATGATCACATCACTGCACTCCAGCCTGAGTGACAAAGTGAAACCCTGTTTCAAAAAAAAAAAGTTTAAAAACTTTTAAATGTATGCTTCATTTTCTTTTCTTTTTAAAATTTAGGTTTGCTTATATAGCCAATTGCTATAAGTCTGTAACTAAAACCAAGATTACAGTAGCTCAATGCATAGAATTTAAAGATAGATAAGCCAATTTTGTAACCTCGCCTTTTACTTTCTGTTTGTTGGCTTTTACATTACTTAAAAATTGTTAAGGAGTAGGCTGGGCACGGTCGCTCACGCTTGTAATCCCAGCACTTTGGGAGGCCGAGGCGGGCGGATCACAAAGTCAGGAGATCGAGACCACGGTGAAACCCCGTCTCTACTAAAAATACAAAAAATTAGCCTGGCGTGGTGGCGGGCACCTGTAGTCCCAACTACTCGGAGAGGCTGAGGCAGGAGAATGGTGTGAACCCGGGAGGCGGAGCTTGCAGTGAGCCGAGATAGCGCCACTGCACTCCAGCCTGAGTGAAAGAGTGAGACACTGTCTCAAAAAAAAAAAAAAAAATTGTTAAGGAGTAATAAATGCCTGTCCACGTCCATTCCTGTCTGGCCTAGAACATTTAAACTGTCTATAAGTCTTTTGGCTGTAACTCTCTTGGCCATAGAGGTCCTACCAAGGGACAGGATGGACCTAGGGCAGGCAGCCAAACCACCTCCACAATGCTACGGGACAAAATAAAAGTGTGGCCATTGATGTTGCCTCTGGCAAATCCTGGCCAGAAGGAAACAATGTAAACAAAAAATAAAATTCTAAGCTCCCCAACCATCTGAATGGACCCCTCCTCTTGGCCAAGGGCATTCCAAAGTTAACCTGAAAAACTAGTTCAGGACATGATGAGGAAGGGGGAGTCGGACATGCCTCATTACCATCAACATGAACACAGACCTTAAGACTGATAGAATAGACTCTTTAAGTCTAATAAGAAACATTTACAATCTATTCTCTCTGAAGCCTGCTACCTGGAGGTTTCATCTGCATGATAAAACTGTGGTCTCCACAACTCCTTATCGTAAACCAGACATTCCCTTCTAATGATTCCAGGTCTTTAGACAATAACTCAACCAATTATTAATACCAGTCAGAAAATTTCTGAACCTGCCTATGACCTGGAAGTCCTCCAACTTCCATTTGTCCTGCTTTTCCACACCAAACCAACGTACATCTCACATGTATCAGTTGATGTCTTATATCCCCCTAAAAACCAAACTGTGGCCTGACCACCTTGGGCATGTCACCAGGACCTCCTTAGGCAGTGTCACAGGCGTGTCCTTAGCCTTGGCAAAATAAACTTCTAAATTGATTGAAAAAAGATTTTAGGTTTTCTGATAAGATTTTCTGATTCCAAGGGAGAGGAGTGAGAATTACACATGAAAGCTTTTGTTCCCAATTGGACAGAAGGATGCAAGCAACTTTTGATCAACTGCTCTACCATGAACAGTGCCAGGGGCTTCACAACAAGCACGAGACGTATGTATTTTATGTCCATTTTAGAGTTGAAGAAGACTCAAGAACAAGATTACTAGTTTCAATTACAAATATATGATTCCAGCATTTCTAGAATGAAAAAGTCAGGGAATATTTGAGAGAGAAAGGTCTGTAAAGAGCATTAAATCCAGCCCCTTTATTTTACAAACTGGGAAAATCTGTCCCACGAGGGAAAGGGACTAGTTCAAGACTACCATCTACTCAAAGAGAAGGAACTCGAATTTCAGTCTCTTGAGTGCCACCCAGTGGACAATGTACCATGACCAATATTTACAGACAAGTTATCAAAAAGCCTTACAGAACAGTGGGAAAGAGCATTCATTAAATTGGGAGTTGGAAGAACTGGATCCTGTCCCAGTTTTGCCAAGTAAGGTTAGCTTCCCCTCTCTTGGCTTTAATTTCCCCACCTGTGTAATACGAAGTGACAACAGGAAAACCGACATGAGGGAGCAAGTCTTGGATCCAAGACAGAGACAGATCCAGGTTTTGTGGGGCTTGAAGCTTGCAACATTTGGGGCCTTCTTTAAGTATAAGAATGCAAAATTACCAATATAAAATTGGGAACAAAAGCAAATATTTACAATGAGGAAAAAAAACAAAAGAACACACATTTGAAAATGCTGACAAATGTTACAAACATCTGAAAATTTAGAAAAAAATAACATAAATAGCTACTTATATTTGGTACTTAACTGCCTCATGTACTTCTGTAGTATGTTATTCCTGCTTTTCTTGTTATAGTTGGAAACACAGGATTCAGCATAGAGTTATAATCACAACTAAGATTTATTACAGCAATGTAGTTAGGGCACACACCCAGATCACAAGCAGAAAAGACACAGGCAGTTTGGAGGAGCCCATGCACAGACTTCCTTATGCTTTCTCCCTTCCATGAGGGGCCACACAGAGCACATGCTTCTCTCGGCAACAAATATGCACTGGCACGTGTGATGTTTCTGGCCACAGAAGCCCAGACTCATTGCCCACACTTTACACTGGGGTTTGGTAACAGAGACGTCCTCTGCCTAGCATGCACCAAAATTCCACACTCCCAGAAGGAAAGCAGGTATTCAGCATAAACTACATTGTTTGTATCAACAGTCAGGCACAGTAAGCCATCTTATCAGTTAACTGTTGACGACGGAAATTCTGAGAGTCAAGTTTCCAGATGCCAGCAGGGAGCATAACTTCCAAGCAGGACTTTCTAAGAAGTGCATTTGCACTTCTTCAAATATGACTCTATCACAAAGCAAGCATCACTTCATTCATCACAGGAACTGTGACTGTGCCCTTTCTAGCTCAGGACACATTTGATGCTGTGACTGTTTGGGAATTCAGTCCTGACCAATTTAAGAGGTTGTGTTTCTTAGCTGTCTCTGGCTCCTGGTTTGCCCAGTTTAATTCTGTGCCTGCCCAGCAAAACTCCTCTGCATACTACTCAATGCTTCCAGTCCTTCTATAGGTCCATGTCCTACAATCACAGGAATTCTGAAAAATGCCATTTTACAAAACCCTCTTCCAAATGCGCAAATAAATGTATCTTGTATTTACAATTGCATGCACTGCACGCTGGGTATATTCCTGACAAGAGAGCACTTTTGCTTTTCAATGAAAATGGAATCCTACAATTTCACACATCTGATTGATGACTGGAAGATTTTTCCAGACTAGCTTCTGGTGCTGTACATTGTGAATCTTGGTTCTCCTCCACTGCCAACATACCCCTGATGCCAAGTGCTGCAAGTCACAGTGACATTACAATGTACCCTCCAGCCTCACCCCTCTTGTCCTAACACTGGATGCATCAGCACAGTAAGCAGAAGTATTCCTGCAAGCTGTTCCAATAAAGGACAGCTGGCAATAACTGGGAAATATATGGAATTGCTTGTGGACTCCTGAAAGATATCTCAAAAATATATCCTAAACTGGCCAGGCATGGCGGCTCACGCTTGTAATCCCAGCACTTTGGGAGGCTGAGGCGGGCGGATCACGAAGTCAGGAGATCGAGACCACGGTGAAACCCCGTCTCTACTAAAAATACAAAAAAATTAGCCGGGCGTGGTGGCGGGCACCTGTAGTCCCAGCTACTCGGAGAGGCTCAGGCAGGAGAATGGCGTGAACCCGGGAGGCGGAGCTTGCAGTCAGCAGAGATCGCGCCACTGCACTCCAGCCTGGGCGACAGAGCGAGACTCCGTCTCAAAAAAAAAAAAAAAAATCCTAAACTAAATGAATTCCAACTTAATGTCCCCTTAGTTGAATTCTCAATATGACCATGGTCATTGCATTGCTACCCAACACACAGGCAAGAGGGATAGAGACAGCACAGTGGAAAGAAAGATTCCCTGAACCAACTGTGGTTAAATATCTTTTGTAGATTTTCCAAACCATACAACTGTAGGACCATAATGCTAAGGCTCCTTCCAGGGCTGTTCAAGCAAGAGACACTGAAGCTTTATCTTAAACTTCATTCACTTCACTGTGTACTTGCATCAGCTCTAGAGACTTACAGAAGAGAAACCATGAGAAAAGACATAAGGCCCAGATAATGAGACAAAAGGGAAGAGAGTACACAATCAGAAACGAGGACAAGGAAATTAGACAAATTCCAGATAAACAAAGTGCAAAATTTACCTGGGAATGTGTGACCTGCATGTGACCTAGCATGGGAGAGGCAGCCTGAAGAGTTATTCTTCCTAAGCTGGGGCACAACACAAGGACCAAAACAACAGAGCTCGCTTTATTCCATGGCTGAGCCAGAAGGACGTACCATGAGATTCTGTCGATATAGAGTGGACAGGAGGAGGACTAGTTCAGAAATGTCAGGCTTCTTGGACCACAGACAGAGAGAAGTTTCGCTAGGCAGGCACAGAATTAAACTGGGCAAACCAGGAGCCAGAGACAGCTAAGAAACACAACCTCTTAAATTGGTCAGGACTGAATTCCCAAACAGTCACAGCATCAAATGTGTCCTGAGCTAGAAAGGGCCTTCTAGTTACCATATTCCACCATTCCACCACCATCTTGTGGTGTAGAGATCAAATCACCATAGTCAGGGTCAAAAAGACTGGTTGAGTCATGCCTTGATCACTTACAGTACAAGCTGAGGCAAATCACTTCCCCTCTCTGAATTTCAGTGTCTTCATCTCTCGAGTGAAGAGAATGATAATGTGGTCCTAGGAGCCTGTGAAGAATTCAGTGTCACATTAGGATGAGAAAAAAGGACCTGGAGAGGCATTCCTGCTGACCCAGAACACAACACAAGAATCTAAGGGCAAGCACGCTGTAAGCTTCAAAGCCTTGCAGGACTGTTACCTTTGCTTTACTACAGAGGAGGCAGCAGCACAGGAACTCTCTCTCGGCACACAGTTGGAGTCCTCAGAAAATGTTGATTCTCATGGACTCTTCTCTGTCCCTAATGTACAAGCAGTTTCAAGGAGGGGTCTTGTTGGTATTTTAGGGGGAAATTGATGGTATTACTTTGGGATTAATTTGATAAGACTAATGGTCATTTTACAAAGAGAAAGTCACCCCATAAGTAGTATGGCTGGGAAGGGAGAAGGAAGGAGGGCGCAGGGGACCTTACCAAGCATTGAAATATCTAAATGAGAGGTAAGAAAGCAAGGGCAGTTATGCTGTGATTGAAGATGACACTTGCACCCCTATCATCTCCCCACCAACCTCTGGCCCAGATGACTTACTGGCCACGAGTGAATCAATGAATTCTTCTCAGGAAGAAAACCAGTTTGCCTTTTAAAAATGCTGACAGTGAAACCCAAGTGAGGAAACTCACCTGCTGCACCCAGCGTGCAGCCCACACTCCTTCAGTGGTCCTTTAGGAGTTGGACCCAATCTAGTTTCCCAGCCTCTTCTCCCATGACTTCACTCTACGAATGGGTCTGCTCCAGCCACGAACCTTCTCTGGGCTCCCTGAATGTACCTAACCCTTTTGGGCTGCCCTTCCCCCATCTCCCACCTAACAAAACCCTTCTGACTTTCAAAGCCCAGCTCACACACCCCTTCCTCTACGAAGCCTCCCCCAGCCCCCTGCCCAGAGTGAGCAGTTCCTTCCTCTTCACATTCACCTAACTCCTCTTGCCTGTAAGATGCCCCCTTACAAGTAACAAAGACATGAGTGTGCACCTACCTTCAAGGAGCCTCTTTCAGGAGGGAGCCTGGCTTCGATCTGCTTTTTGACATACTTTGCACTGAGATCTGCCCTCTCCTGCCAGGCTGTGCTCACACCAATACCAAGAGATCAGGAGACGCCCTGCCAGCAAATGCCCTGGAAGCACATCCCCTTCATGCCCCTGGCAGTTGTCTAATGCACACACAAGATCGAAGCAGCTCTCAGGTGGCATGTTGCAGGGCACAGCACAGTTCTGCCTATGCCAAGGCAGATGCTGGGCCCTTCCCTATTGTGTTCAGCATGCACCCATTCTCCAGGGCACCTTTTCTGGGCATTAATTTATCCAGTCACTTAATATGGATTGCACAGCCTGCTATGTGCCAGGTACCATGTGGACCCCACCACCGGTACCCAATGCAGGCCCCTCTAGTGGGCAACCCTTGGCTCCACACCTCCCTGTTGGGCCGCTCGAGACTGTCAGGTCGGGCTCAACCTGCTCTCCAGCCCTGCTTCCTTCCTGTCCCTTTCCTGAGTGTTAGTTAGCCCCAGTAAACCTTTGGCCCTGCCAGCTCCCTCTCACGGTCTGCTTCCTGGAGGACCCAATCTGAGACAGTGGGTTCCAGAGTGGTCTGAGAAAGCAGGTGGTAAAATGGGGGCTTGGTACAGGATTGCCCTGCATCTGCCCAACTGGCAACGAGGTTCCCATCTTCGGGGGTAGGTGGCACGCAGGCGGCTCCAGGCACAAGATGGCAGGCTAGTTGCCAGACCTTTGGTGTTAGAACTTTTGCTGGGATGGCCGGCTCGTGGACAGGAAGTTCCTGGCAGGTGAGGAGATCCAGGCAGGGCAGATGCCTGGAAATGAAAACTCAGAGAACAGACAGTGGTGAGTATGTTTCCTGGATGACCCACAGGGGATTAATGAGAGACCAAGAGCAATTAACAAACATCTAAAAATTAAGCAGAAACACTGGAGTCTTCCTGGTGGTTTACAAAGTAGCCCCCGATCCAGGCAATGGGCGAGCAGCAAAGTCTGAAGAACAAACCCACGACTTGCTAAGGTGGCTGAACTCCTAAGACAGTTGAATGCTCAGCCAAGGCAGGTCTGTCATGCCAATGACACAAGCCCTGTTGGGAAAACCTGCGTCCCCGATACATGGAACAGGCACATCTAGGAGAAGGTCTCGGAATATCTGGTCTCCCCAGATGCCCTTGAAACTTCTGAGCCCGCAGCATCAGCCCACTCCCTGCCATGAAGCGCCGCAGGCACCCTATCCCGAAGGAGAAATAAAGAACACAAGAATTTTCCCCACAGGTGTCCTCCCTCCCAGGAGTGGCCCTCACCTTATCACTGGCTGCCAGGTAGGGTGACCAACAGTCCCAGTTTGCTGAGTGAATTGCAGTGCTAAAAGCCGGCGAGTCCCAGGGAAGCAGGAGGAATTGGTGAGCCGACTGCCAGACCCGTGACCAGAGTGAAGGTGCAGCACAGCGCCGCAGGCAGGGTGTGCTGGGTCTGGGAAGGGGGAAAGCGATGACACCCCTGAGGAGCTGCAGGATCAGCATGCACCTGCATCCCCCAGAGGGTCCCGGCGGGATGGGACCCGGATGCAGCTCAACCAGTGGGGGCTGGAAACGAAGGCTAGATAAGGGACTTGGAGACACTCTGCTGCTCAACACAACTGAATGCCCTGGTAGGGAGCCGAAGGGATGGGGCAAACCTGTTGATGGCATGGGATGGGCAACAGTGATGGTCCAGGCCTGAGTGACAGTGAAAGGCCCGAATTGTCACGGCAGACAGTGAAGGAAGGGATTCAAACGCTAAGCAAAGTGAGCTTGCTGGAACTGGACAGAAGAGGTGAGGCCAGAAGACACCCCGGAGGGTCAGGTTTCAGGAGAGGGCCCAGAGGACACATGTGTCAGCAAGGGCATCAGGAATGTGCTGGAGAGAGGGCACCAGCATCCCTCAGAGATCCAGCGCGGGAATCCTCCGCAGGCCAGGGCTGACCACAGGAGAGTGTCCTGCAGAACGGGGCGCACCGAGAACTGGAACCTGATAAAGGTGCTGCAGCCTCCTCCTCCTCCTCGTTTCCTTCTCCTCCTCTCCTCCCCTCTTCCTCCCCTCCTAATTCTCTCTTCCTCCTCTCCACCTCCTGTCCTTCTTTCTTCCTCCTCATTTCCTCCTCTTACTCTCCTCCTCCTCCCACCTCCTGCTCTCCTTCTCCTCCCCTCCTCCTCATTCTCTCCTCTTTCTCTCCTCTCTTCTTCCTCCTACTTTTCTCCTTATTTCCTTCTCTCTTCCTCTCCTCCTTCTCCTCTTCTCTCTTCCACCTCCTCCAACTCTGTTCCTCCTCCTCTCCTCTCCACTCCTCCCCCACCCCCTCCTCCTTTTCCTCTGCTCCTCTTATTCTACTCCTCCTCTTCCTCCTTTCCTCTTCCTCCTCTCCTCCTGGTCCTCCTTTCTTCGGCCTCCTCCTCTCTGCTTTCTCCTCTTCTCCGCCTCCTCCTTTCTTCCTCCACCTCTCCTCTTCCTCCAAATCTCCTCCTCTTCCTCTCCTTCTCCTCCTCCTCTGCTCCTCCTCTCGTCCTCTCCTCTTCCTCCTGCATCTCTCCTCCTTTCCTCCCTCCTCCTGCTATTTCTCTCCTTCTCCCTTCCTCCCAGTCCTCCCCCTCCTCCTCTCCTTCTCCTCTTTTCTTCACTCCTTCTTCTTCTGCCTCCTCTTCTTCCTTCACCTCTTCTCCTTGGTCTCACCTCCTCCTCCTCTCCTTCTCCTCCTCCTTCCCTCCTCCAACCCTCTCCCTCTCCTCCCCCTCCCCTTCCTTTTTTCTTCCCTCCTCCTCCCCTCCAGCTCCTCTTCCTCCACTTTACCTCTCTCCTCCTGCTACATCGCACATTCGCACGACCCTGTGAGAGTCAGGGCAGAAAAGGAAAGCTAAAAGGCAGACAAACCAGTGCAAGAGAGCAAAGAAGGGAGCCCTCTCTAATCTAACGGGCAGGGCACTGGACACATGCGAGCACCTTCTCCTTGTGGGAGGGGTCACAGCCTCCAGATGGAGGGGCAGTGGCACACTCTATGACCTCTGGGGTTACTTACAATTTGGAGTGCTTAGGTGAATACTGAGTCCAAAACAGCTCTGCAAAAGACGTAAGAACAAGCCCCTGAGCAGACGAGTCTCTGAAATAGAAAAAGCCAACATGGGGTTAGAGGCAGAATTCAGAAAGAGCTCCTACAACTCCATACCAACAAGGCAAGTGACTCAATAGAAAAATGGGCAAGCCAGGCACGGTGGCTTACGCCTGTAATCTCAGCACTTTGGGAGGCCGAGGCGTGTGGATCACCTGAGGTCGAAGTACGAGACCAGTCCGACCAACAAGGAGAAATCCCATCTCTACTAAAAATACAAACTTAGCCAGGCGTGGTGGCGCATACCTGTAATCCCAGCACTCAGGAGGCTGAGGAAGGAGAATCGCTTGAGCCCAGAAAGCGGAGGTTGTGGTGAGCCGAGATTGCGCCAGCCTGGGCAACAAGAGCGAAACTCCGTCTAAAAAAAAAAAACGAAAGAAAAAGAAAAATGGGCAAAAGCCATTTCCTAAACGAGGAAAGCAGGCTGACCAAAAAGCATCTGAAGGGAAACCATGAATCAGGGTCAAAGCGGTCCCAGACTGGCCGTGCCCCAGAACACTAGGCAGAATCAAACGTGAACCCTCTCCAGAGGAGGGCAACTTCCTCCTGGGCCTCAGAGACAAAGAAGCACAGTGAGGGGAGGTGGCTGCACTCTGGAAAGTGTCAGTGGGGAGGCAAGGGAAGAGGAAGGGGGTGACAGGCTCAGAAAACAGGAGGAGTCACACAGAAATCATGCTGAGCAAAAAGAATGCTTCCCACGGGGAGCATGTGGGCGGAAGAGAGGGACTGTGCAGCCAGTGATGCTGAGCACAGAGAGGGAAGGTGACGGCAAATTCACAAGGGACAGCTCTAGCCAGGGAGGCTAGCCTGCCATGGAGGGAGAGGACAGAGCAGGAGAAGGCAGGGTGGGGGAGGGGCGGGGGAGGGGAAGAAAGGGGGGAGAAGGGAAGGAAGGGGAGGCGAGGCTCAGAAGGTCACCGGGATGGACAAGGAGCTCTGCAGGGGGCTCCCTGCTGATGAGGAAGGAAGACCTGAGCGGGGGCTGTGGTTTCAGGAAGGAGGCAGTATCCTGGGGGAGGCAGGCAGAGGGTACAGTCAGCTGCAAAGCAGGATCTTTGGAAAAGGCAAGGACTTCCTAAAAGAGATACGATGTGTGGCACGATAGGCATGCAAGTAAGGCCTGAAGAAGCAAGCAGAACTTGAGGAGACACACCGCTGGCCCCAGGAGTGGGGGTCAGTTGAGTGTGTACTAGTGGGGTGCAGCCAGGCACAGTGGTTTCATGGGAGCACAGCAAGGAACCCGAGAAGGCCCCGCATGCCTGCAGTTGGCCATTGCCCGGGGCTCCAGAGCATCCACGGAGGGCCCCACAGGGGAAGGGAAGAGCAGGACGGGTCTGGGAGGTGAAGGCCGACCTGACCTGTTAAGAGAAGTGAAGAGACGGAGGGGAAAGTCTCGTTCCTGCCAGGACATTGTTAATGGGAGGAGTGAGGAGGCAGCAGGTGAAGAGAGTGTGGCGTGGAAGGCAGAAATCAGAGCGTTTTCGGGTCTGGTGCTGACCTGCTATTGGGAATGAAAATCAAGACTCAGGTGCATTCTGGTCCCTTTCTCAGGGGTAGCCGAACACCACCCGCATCCCTACCTGGCCTGGTGATGCCATTCTTCCTAGGCTCACTCACCACTGCAGCTGCTTTACTTGGACTTCCTCTCCTCATCCCACCACAGATCAGACCTCTGCTGCTCGCTGCCGCCCAGGGAGAGTGTGCACCTACGGACGCATTGCACCCCACTGCCCAGCACACCCAGGAGTGAGAGTGAGGAGCAGCTGGGAGAGTTGGAAAAGGGAGCCCTTATGTAGCCACCACTGGCTTCCCTGCTAGCAGCCACATGGTGACTATCCAGCTCATTATGCGAGTTCTAGCTCTTCATACAAGAGGCCACGGGAGGAGCAACGGCAACCCACCATCCCGGGGATCCTCACTCATGATTTGAAACCACTCCCAGCAGATTCTGGGGTGTTCGGCAGAAGCTGGCAACCATTCTTGGGGGGAAGGAACCCAAGAGGGGATGCTAGCATGCATAGGAATTGGAACTGGTGATCTGAAGGTCCCCTACGGCCTACATCCCATAAAGAGGGACCCTCTCCTCCTCACCTCATCTCCAGCATTCCTGCTTCCTCGAGCTTCTCCAAGGAGAAGTAGGCGCATCTCACTAGAAAAAAACAAGAAAGCAGCCCTTTGCTGATTCAACACTTACTAAGCAGATACTGTGCCCTGGGCACCCAGTTTCGGAAATGAGTAAAACACCAGCCTTGCCTTCAAGGAACTCAAGAGACCCTGCCGCAGCCACAGACTCTTACAGAGCAATTACCACCCTGGGTTGCAAGAGCCTAACGTGGGGTGGGGACGGGGGAGGTACAAAATGCTATCAGAGCTGGAGACGAAAGTCCCTAATACTTGGGGTGGGGCTGTGAAGGTGACGTTAAAGTTCTGCCTCGAAGGAGGCCAGGAGTGCACCAGGACGAGGCCATGGGAACCGCCGGTGCAAAGCAAGGAGACCTGGAACAGCAGGCTGGTGGGGACCAGTGACTAAACAGCACAGCGTGAACCCAAAGAGTGTTCGGCTTAAGGGTGGGGAGAGCTGAGCCCACTTCCTGAACTGTTAGGACTTTAACCTGAGAAGGCCGGGCGGCGTTTTCACTAGAGGATTGCTGGGGACACATTTGTGACTTAGAAACTGAGCCCATGGAATGTGGAAGACAGACCTGAGGGAGGAAAGACAGAGGCCTCCAGGTTGGTCAGGAGGCTCATGGAACAGTGCAGGCTCCAGACCAGGAGGCCTGAATTCTGGAAGTAGCAGCGGGGATGCAGGACGAGGAGCCATTTTGTCTCATCAGGCACTCCAGAGGCAGGGACCCAGAACTTGGTTATGAAGTCATTGCGGGAGACTAGATAAGGGGAAGGACAGAGGAGTAAAGCATGGCAGCACTACAGAACCTGAGCCCGTGACTGAGAGAAGAGAGTTTGAAAAGCAAGTTTGCCAGGGAAGTTAGGCTGTGTGCTGGGCGACTTAGGTCGGAGGAGGCAAGACATTAAGAGTGGGGATGTTTCTCATCACCTGCAAAAGAGGCGTTAAAGAGACGGTCCCTCTGGACCCCACTGGCAGGCACTGACAG
>NW_026652282.1:127218749-127303203 GCF_009828535.3 Hylobates moloch
GAGGGTACACGGGTGAGTCTTTGTGGAAGGTGATTTGCTGGCAGATATCAGCATCTTAGATGGGCGTGCCAGGCGGCCGAGGCATTTCCTTCAGCATGTCTTCACACAGCGAGTGTTAGAGGTAATGTCATTTCTAGTGGCAAAAGTGGGAAGCAACTTGTAACTCTCCATCAGTGGAGGAATAGTCAGGCAAATTATGAGACGACCAACAATGGGATATCACACAGGCAGTGAAAAACAAGGTAGATGAAGATTGTCAGGTGGAAAGAATGGGCTTGATGTGCTGTTAAGTGGAAAACTCATGCCCTATCCTGTGGAGATGTGTTGGGAACAGCAGTTTGCCAAGATGGCTGAAACAAAGGACCATAAAGGGGCCGGCTTAAACAACAATCATTGTCTCGCAGTTCTGGAGGATGGAAGTCTGAAATCAAAGTGTTGGTCAGGTTCGTTTGTTTTGTAGGCTGTGAAAGAGAATCTGGTCTATCCCTTTCTCTTAGCTGCAGGTGGCTGGCCGGCAATCTTTGGCACTCATTGGCTTGTAGAAGCATCTCCCTTATCTCTGCGTTTATCTTCTCATGGTATTCTCCCTGTGTGCATGACTGTCTCTGCAATCTCCCTTTTCATAAGGACGCCAGCCACATTGGATGTGGGTCCACCCTAATGGCTTCAGTCTCACTTGATTGCCTCTGTAATGACTCTGTCTTTATATATCAGGCCACATTTTGAGGTGCTGGGGTTTAGGACTTCAACATACGTATTTTAAGAGGACACAATGCAACCCATCACAACTGACAAAGGCCCTGAGGTAGAAACAAGCTTGGCATGTTCCCTCAGGGGATGGAAGGCCTGTGTGGCTGCAGGGTGGTGAATAAAGGGGAGAGGAGAGGACGTGGCTGGGGTGGGAAGCCAGATCAGGAGGGACCTTGAGTGCCCCGAGAGGAAGTGTGGATTCTGTGCTAGTTGGGGCAGGGAGCCCTTGAAAGGTTTCAGTAGAGGAGTGACATAATCTCATTGCCCCTGTACCAAGATCATTCCGATGGCAGTGTGGTCACAAGAGTGCAGAGGACAAGTGCTGAGGCAGGGGTGGGGGTGCTATCAGGAGACTTCTTCAGAAGGCAGGGGGTTTTAGGGCATTGGATTGGGATTGTGGCCATAGAGATTATGGAGAGGGATCAGATTCAGTGTTGGTTTTGGACACAGTGCCACGGGATGTGGGCCGCAGATGTGGGAAAGAAAGGGAGGGCAGAGAGCAGCTAGGTCTGGGGCAGGAACACTGTGTAGCTGGTGATGCCACTCACAGAGGTGGAAGGGAGGTGGACTTGGTGGTGATGGTTGGGGTCCTGAGTATGTACGGGCCTGTCCACCTAAGGCTGAGTCTGAAGAGGGGTGGCCTGCACCACGGGATTCAGAGCAGGACGGTGAGCAACGTGGGGGTCCCAGAAGGAGGCAAGGAGTGTGCCCAGCCATGCCGGGGCTGCTGAGTATGGACTAAGATGAAGACAGGACTGGCATGAGGCCGGCCATGGGTGCTTGTGGGGATAGGTCAGTCAGTGGAGTGGGTGGTGGAGGGGTGGGGAATAAAGGGAGAAAGGTGGGGGTGGGGGCAGAAGGTTCAGAGAGGAAGCAGAGACTGCGCATGCAGACAGCTCTTCTGAGGTCTCAGCTGTTCAGGGTTGAAGAGAAGGGAGGCAGAGCAGGAGGCGTGCGTGTGCTCAGAGTAGGGATGCTGAGCGAGCATAGATGGTGGCTGGTGGCACCCAGGGCTCGGAGTGAGCCAGAGGAGCAGGGTCCAGAGCACAGCAGGCAACCGGCTCGGCTGGGGCAGCTCACCCCAGAGGCAGGAGAAGAGCAGGAGATCTGGAGCTCAGAAGGCTGCTCTGCGGATTGGGAAAGGAGTGAATACCAGGCAGCTTTGGCCCTATCAGGGCTTTGTCTCATGAGGGTTGGTATACTTTTTTAAAATCATAGAACGTACTAGAGGTCGAGTTTATGTGCTGAAAGGAAGGACAGAGAGATACTAATCAGAGTGGAGTGGGGGCAGCTCAAGGGTGGAGTTCAGGGCCGGGGCCGGGGCCACAGGCCTGAGGGGTGAGGGCAGCCACTATTTCTGACTGTGTCTGTTAGGTGCCAAGTACTGAGCTGGGTGCTCTTGGTGCCTTGTCTTCCATCCTCACAGCCATGTGGAAACTGAGGCATCTCAAGAGTCTGTGACTGGGCTGAGGCTCTGGCTTCAAGCCCAGGGCTCCTTCCGAGGCACAGGGCTGTCCTCCATGCAGGAGGAGGGGACCCTCTCCCAAGCCACACACACAGGAAGCTGGGCAAGAGTTGTGGGAAGTCAGAGCCCGTGTGACTGTGGGCTGGTGCCTCATTCTCCTCAGCCGTAGAGTGGGTCTCACAGTACCACTGACCCTGCTGGGTTACTTGAAGATTCAATTTGATGATCCAAGGATCATGCCATCCCAGAGGCTGGCACGTGGGAGGCGTGTGTGGTGTTGCCAGTTGTTCTGATTATCATTCTTGTTTTCTCAGCTCAGATCGGGACGGGGGCGTCTGCTGACGGTGGAGAGCAGTGGTGGGGAGAGGGGCTTGAGGAAGGTGGCACCCAGAGGGGTGGAGAGGAGATGTCTGGGGGCCATCTGAGGTCACGGTGCATCCTGAGAGCAGAGCTGAGATTGGATATCAATGATGTGGGCTCAGCAGCCCTGGAGTAGGAGCCGGGAAGGTCAGTGCCTTGGTGGCGGCAGGGCCAGGGCACTAAGAGTATTGGCAGGGCACAGCAGGGGAAAAGGAAGAGAAGCAGAGCCTGGGACTGTCCCTCTGTGCTGGAAGAGGGCTGACACCAGCCCCGATTCTCCACTCTGGCTAGGCCAAGGGGGCCCTCTATCCTCTCTGTTGCCCTAGGGCTCAGTGACCTCTGTCATAGCACTGACCACATGCCATCCTGCCTGTGCCTTCCTCTAGCTGTCCCCGCCCTACTCTGGACCGCCGCAAAGATTCCATGGGATGGGCCTGAGTCAGCGGAATCCCAGCGCGTTCCCTTGAGCCTGCTGTGGCGCTGGACATCAGTGACAGACGGAAGCAGCAGACCATCAAGGTCAGTGCGATTTAGGCCACCTGAGAGACATGGGGGGAAGGTCAGGCCACTGCAGGTGAGCTTGGAGGGCTGGCGTGTGACGCGCTTCTGTGCTTCCGCAGGCCATAGGAGGCCCGGGGTGCTTGCGAAGATGAAGTTTGGCTGCCTCTCCTTCCGGCAGCCTTATGCTGGCTTTGTCTTAAATGGAGTCAAGACTGTGGAGACGCGCTGGCGTCCCCTGCTGAGCAGCCAGCGGAACTGTACCATCGCCATCCACATTGCTCACAGGGACTGGGAAGGCGATGCCTGGCGGGAGCTGCTGGTGGAGAGGTTCGGGATGACTCCTGCTCAGATTCAGGCCTTGCTCAGGGAAGGGGAAAAGTTTGGTCGAGGAGTGATAGCGGGTAAGTGACAATGTACCAAATGCGCAGACAACGCCTAGGGCTGCCACCCAAGATCTTGCTTGGGAGTTTGGGGGCTTCTCTTGTCGTCTGAACTGATTGGCGTGTATAATACAGTTCCTTTTGGCAACACACCTTCAAAGGGACGGCAAGGGCCTTGGGCTGGGGGTTGGCATGCCTAGCTTCCGCGAGCTCTGGTAAATCATTTCTCCGCTCTGGGCCTCAGTTCCTGTTTCTGATCTCAGTGAGAAGCCTGGTCAGGTCCATGTGCATATGGTGTTTGTGGTGTTTGGCTGTGTATGTGTTTGTGTGCATACATGTGTGAGTGCACATGTGTGGCAGAGACCATGAAAAGCAGCCCAGCCCGCCGAATGGGTCAGGTGGCCTCTAGAGTTGGGCTGCCTGCCTGGCTTCATGAGCCTGCCCCAGCCCCACCACTCACAGCACCCTGGGCAAGTCCCCTAACCTCTGGGTGACTGAGGCCGGACATCAGCACCTGTTCCCTGGTGACCTGCTCAGGCATCACCTGTAGCTTCCCAGGCCCTCCCCCTGCCTCTCCCAGCATTTCCTGTATCGGGTTTGGCTCGTTATCAAAGCTATGGAAGAAGGACTTGACTCCCTTCTTGTCATTCTGCTGATGCCATCTTACTCTCTATTGATTGTGACTTTGAGTAACCGTGTTGTCACATGGGCAGGCCTTGGGCTATGGAAGTGAAAGGCATTCATGTGTATCTCCCTTTGTGTACAGGACTCGTTGACATTGGGGAAACTTTGCGATGCCCCGAAGACTTAACTCCTGATGAGGCTGTGGAACTAGAAAATCAAGCTGTACTGACCAACCTGAAGCAGAAGTACCTGACTGTGATTTCAAACCCCAGGTGGTTACTGGAGCCCATACCTAGGAAAGGAAGCAAGGATGTATTCCAGGTAGACATCCCAGAGCACCTGATCCCTTTGGGGCATGAAGTGTGACAAGTGTGGGCTCCTGAAAGGAATGTTCCAGAGAAACCAGCTAAATCATGACACCTTCAATTCGCCAGCATGATGCAGACCTGTATACATTAGGTTAAATCTGAATTTCCACTGCTTTGTAGAGTCCCACCCACTAAGCACTGTGCATGTAAACAGGTTTCTTTGCTCAGATGAAGGAAGTAGGGGGTGGGGCTTTCCTTGTGTGATGCCTCTTTAGGCACACAGGCAATGTCTCAAGTACTTTGACCTTAGGGTAGAAGGAAAAGCTCCCAGTAAATGTCTCAGCATTGCTGCTAATTTTGGCTCTGCTAGTTTCTGGATTATACAAATAAATGTGTTGTAGATGACTGGTTAGTGTTTGAGGCTTCATTCTATGTTTTCCCCTGATTTGTTCTGGTCAAAACTCATCAAATGTGTAACTAGCATCCAGGCGACATTACAGAAAGTCTGGGACCTGGCACTGAATGTTTGCCTGGTAGTGACTAGCCATTAATCAACCGACTCATCCAGGATGAAGAGGACGTCAGACTTAGAGCAGCTGTCTGTCCTTTCAGGTTATTCTCACTCTGTTGTGAAAGTGTCTGTCAGTTTCTGAAGCATGTGTGTTACCTGCATCACACAGCTACTTCCTATCCTAGCAATGCATCCAAAATACAGCTCTAGTAGAGTGAGGTTAACTTGGAAATGTGATCAGTAGTGTTGTTTTATTTTGTAGTAATTTTTTTTTTTTGGTGATTTAGCAAAGTTTCTAGTTGTTATCCATGAGGATGATGGGCATTTCCCCCCAGGCATTGACTGCAGTGGCCCTTCTCTTCTGAGCCAGGATGTTATGGTGGTCATACATCCCATGGCAGATAGGGCGGCCTGACTTTCAAGTGGGCCTCTTTGGAGGCCCCTGGATGCTAGGCTAGGGATGCTGAGCTGCTGATCAGACACTTCCTGGCAACATTGGGAGGGACCCATGAGGAAACAATCTCCTGTTTGAAGATACAGAAAGATATTGCTGGAATCAGGAGTCTATTCTTTCTCCTGACCAGCAGGCCAATCTCAGGGGACCAGGTCTTCCTGGGCTTGGCCTCGACCCTTCCTAGCAACATCTTTTGCTGAGTGTGTAAAAATGCTGCTTCTCCAAATAAACGAGGACAATGGGGACCAAAGCCTGTCTTGGACAGGATTTCCAGCCTCCCCTGGCTTCTGCCAATGAGATGTGTATAATACAGAAGGTTAAAAAGAACACAGACAACAGTTCTCATTTAAACTGTTTATTATTTATTTTCATGGAATTTTGTTTTTCTTTATTAAGACCAAAAATGTGTTTCTCATTAGAAAATGGCAACTTTTATGAGCCATTAGTGGCCTGTGAGTTCACGGACTTGCATTGTTTCTGAACTGTTCACAGAGTCTACACTTGTAATCTGAGGAGCCTTCCTGCTCCTCCTCGTTGTTAGAGGGCTCATTTGGAGACATGACTGAGAGGGAGGCCAACAGAACGTAGTAACAGATATTGTACAAAGACATTACACTACCATGATCTGAGTAAACCAGACTACTAGGCACTTGCCCTGTGCCTTCCATCCAGGTAGTAGCCGAAGATGCAAATGTGACATTCCCAGAGGTGCCCTCCCCACTTGGGCCATTTGGTTCCTGAGGGGGCCCATTTCCCAGGGGATGCCAAGTGGCCCTCTTCTTGAACCACATGCCAGAGCGCCTGAAGGACTGGGTGCCACTGGATCCCTGAACGCTGGGGGCTCCCCGCTGACACATTTTGATTCCTTCTTTCCTGGCATTGATGTGATAGATACGTAGGGAGCGTCTTGTAGGTACCAGCTCCTTTCTCTTTGGAGTTGGGACACGGGTCGCTTGCTGAGCGGTGTTTCTGAGGTTATCATTTCTCTGGATATTCTCCAGGAGCCTGGGCTTGTCTCTCTGAAAACTGGAGTGGCGGTAGATCTGAAACAAAATGAAACATGTTAGTTGTTCTGGGATAAATTATTCCTTTCCCACCTCTCAAAATTATGATTTTGTTTTGCAATGGAGAAAAGAATGCTTTAAGTGGCAGCAAGTGTGGTTATGTTCTACAGCATGACCTGACTAAAGATAAACAATTCATAGGTCAAGGCAGTAATATATAAATAGCATGGATTTTGATATTAAACTGCAACCCTGTAGAGGTAATACGCAGGTCTGCATAATATGATGCTTACATTATCTCTAAGGGGGTTGTAGTTTAGTATCAAAATCCATACTTTTTAAGTTCTATACTTTTCGTCTTTCTATAAACAATATTTCACGTTTTAAAATGCTATCTTTGACACTTAAGCTCTTACAGTATATTATTTATATTGGTGTCCTATGAAGATATGTTTGAGAAAGAGAGAAAAGGGATTACAGAAATGCTTTCTACTTTACCATCATTTTCTCGTTTCCTGGAGAGTTGCTTGGGCGTGTTTTGCGGAATCCATAGAGGTTCAGCTGGCGAATGAAACTCTTCAAGCTGTCTGTTTTGAAGATCTTCTCTGCACCTCTCCGTTGAAGAACCTCCCTCTGGAAGAGATCCTTCTCGATGATCACGGCGTCTCCATCATCGTTCCAGCTCACAGACTTGGATGTGTCTTCCTCCACAATCATCCAAAGCTTTCTTGGGAAGGAGAGCCTAAAAAGGTTGTGGTTGTCTTCCACGTTGGCCACGCGTTGGTTTCGGTCTTCTGGTGGTGAGTTATCTTGGGAGCCTGGATCTTGGCTCATGGCTTGGTCCTCGTGCCTGTCCAAAACCTCGCTGGAATCTGGATTTGGATCAGGTGAAGAACTAGATGGCCCCCCGCTTGTTGGCTCTCCACCAACAGATGGGGCCAGCTTGGCTTCATATTCCTGTTCAGTGTTCTGACTCGCCATGGAGCTACACCAGAATCAGGAGCATTTTGTACCCAAGGCCCTTATCACTGTCCTAGCAAGTCCAAAATGCCTTCAGTCAGAGTAGGCGTGCCCAATAAATACTGTCCACAAAATTCTAGAGTCTCGGTATCAGGGCAACCAGTGGCTTAACTCATCATCTGCTTTATTTGTCACATGATGTCACAAAGGTGGCTCTCAGCCAATCTGGAGAGGGGCCCTGGCCAGGTGTTGGGGGAGTAGAGAGGTGGCATGGCCTTCAGCTTCTCCCTTTTCTAAAAGTATAAACAGGAGTGGTTCAAGTTCCCAGAAAAGTCTCCCATCTTCTGACAGTCACATTGTGCCATAGGGCCAGGCCCCAGATGAGCTGAGAAACCATGGCTGTATGGCCACTCCCAACCCTGAAGACAGGGGAGGCCATTTGCTGGCCTCTAATTTGCTCAAGAGCCAGCCCCTAGTTAGCCCTAGCTTGGGTTTCACCAAGACTGCCTGAGTCAGATGGACCCCTCACGGGTGACTGCCTTCTAGGAGATGGTGGTCCCTACCAGGCTGTTTGGCCTGATCTGTGTGGTAGCACCTCTCTTTTCCAATCCCCCCCAATCTCCTTCCTGCTTTGGTCTCTTCCAAGTACTCCTAATGATTGGTTGGATGTGCTCTAGTGGGCCCAGATAAAGTGTTTCTTACTCCCCTTGGTCAAGTTGTCCCCAGAGTGGTGTTATGCCTGAGTATGGTGGGAGCACTCCCCTCACTACCACTGTGTTACCCAGAGCACCATTTGTGGTTGGATGGCCACATCCTCAGCTGTGCTTTGGAGTCTCCTGTGGAGCTCTGCTTGCCCCTGCATCTCACCCTCTTGCAGATCACAACAGGAGATTACCTTTTTTTCTATTCTTGCCTGTAGGTACTGTTCTCATTGCCCAAGACATGCTCACTTCATGTAATCCAACACAAAACTGCCCATTATTGTATATTTGAAAATAGATGAAAGTTTGGGTGTGTGATGAGGGATGGTCAGGAGGACAGAGAAAACCCAAATGAAGGTCATCTTCAACCATAGATGAGAGGATACAACAGTCTTTTTGGTGATACATTTTCTCTAGCCGTTGTAGCCAACTTTGTTCTTAATATTCACTCTGTATAAAGAGATGGAGTGATACAGTGGAAAGGCCCTAGGCTGAAAGGACCCTGGGTCCTCATCCCGTTGAGTAGCACCCTTTGCCCTCTCTGAGGGTCAGCCCTGACTGAGCAGGGTTGTAAGAGGCTCTCCCAAGGTGCCTTTCACTCTCAGGGTTCTCTAATTATTCATAGTGCCCCCACACCTGGATGCAGGCTTGTTTCATGGTCATCAAGCTTTTTAAACAGATTTCCAAAGGTCTTGTTCAACTCAGTGTAACCTCCAGGCACATGCACTCCGAGGCTAAATATTAAAATGGAGGCCATTGGTGACATCTCTAAAGGAGGATCCTAGAGTTTTCAGTTACATAGCAAACATCTTTACTTACATAACAAAGTACTTGAGGGAATTCTTAAGACTAAGAATGACATTTTGTTGTGGCCTTTGTGACCTTATGAACACTGCTGATTCCTTATATAAAAGTCTTTGGCCATTGGGTGAGAGGGGAACAGTCATGAAGAAAATGACTACGGAAACCATATGCTGGCTTTCAGCACAGAGCCAGTATTGATTTGATTAGGTAACACCATGTCGTGTGACTTCTGTAGGACCATTAGCCACCATTCTTTGTTTTAAAAGTCACAGAATGTCCACTGGGATTACAAGTCTAAGACACCAAATCCCTCTTGTCCCCTGGAGGAAATATTTAGGGCACTGACTTAAGTCTAGTGAAAGAGAGGCATGAGGGGAAAGCCAGCCTTCTGCTAAGCATGCTCAGTCCTAAACCTTCAGCAACCACTCAGTCTTTATGAGGACGTGCCACCTGCAAGCACCTTTGAGGAAAATATTAGTCATCATCTTCATGCTCCGAAGGCCCCTCTGTATTGCCACTTTATGAATAGAATCACCATAGTCAGGCAACCCAAGCAGAGCACAGCTAACTCAGGCATGAGGACCAGTGGCCCGCCCCATAGAAAGTGGTCTCAGTCCTGACTCACTGCTGCTTCTATGTAGCTGTGCAGTGATGGAGAACAGTGCTGAGCTCTGGACTGTGGGGTCCTAACACCATGGGGCAAGACTCACTGTGTAGGCCTTGCCTGCCACATATTCCTCCAGGGCCTCCCTCGTCCTCTCACTGGCTTCCCAGGAGCTTCTTCCTTACTGGTCTCTCTTCTGAGCTCCAAGATGTGTCTGTGCAGTTGGTTCATCCCATCTTGGAGGGGTCTTTCTAAACTGTGGCTTGGAACTTGTCAGTTGCTTAGGCACCAACACCTCATACCTCCCAGGCCTTCCTTTCCCAGCCTCGTTAGCCACTGGGCTTCTCTTTCTTACACACTTAGGCATCTGCCATGCCATCTGCTCTTAACCCTCCTTCACTCAGCATTTGCTTGGTGCTGGGTCCTGGGTAAGACAACTCTCAAACTCTGGTTCCCCTGGTGCTGTTTTCTGAGCACACTGTGAACTTCCTTGCTGGTGTTGGTGCTTGTGCTGCCCCTCCTACAGAAACGCCCTTCCACCCAGAAGCCACTCAGTGTGTCAGAGTCCAGGTCACTCCATGAGGTCACCTGGCAAGGCTTGTTCCCAGGGGCTGGCCCAGCACAGCACAGCTCTCCACCATTGGTTGGGTAGATCCTGAGTACCTGTGAAGTTGGGCATGTTGATGGGCTGTTTCCCCTCTGGACTAGGAGGTCCTTGAGTATGGCCAAGACGATGGTGTGAATGTGACCTTCAATACATCAATACATACAAGTTGGAATGAAGAAAGTTCTGTGTCATAAGTAGCTGAGTGGGGTTTAGCATCCTTGGGCATGACTCTGCATTAGAATAGTGACGATAGGACAGTTATTGTGAGCTACTAGGTCACGCTACTTTGCTAAGCACTCTGCTGGTCTGTATCATTTACTGTACACAACCATCTCTCAGGTGAGTGTTAGGAATTAGCCCATATCTCCAATGAGCCAACCTAGGCCATTCAGGGATTGAGCCATGGTGCAGATTCCGCAGTGAGGAAGCAACAGGGCCAGAATAGACCCACCTGGTCAGACTCTCAGACTCACAACCTCACTCATGTAGAATAAATGTTCCAATGATCTGAGCAGAAGAGGTGGGCATTGTACATAGTTGTTGGAGAAAACAAAAACAGAAAACAAAGAGCAGACTAGTCATTGATATAGTTTGGCTGTTTTGTCCCTCCAAATCTCATCTGAAATGTGACCTTTATTGTTGGAGGTGGGCTTAGTGGGAGGTGTTTGGGTCATGGGGGTTTGTCTCTCATGAATGGCTTGGTGCTGTCCACTTGGTAATGAGTGACTTCTCACTCTGTAAGTTCACATGAGATTTGATTGTTTAAAAAAGCCTGGCAGCTCCTTGTTCTCTCTTCCCAAGTGATACACAGATTCCCCTTTTGCCTTCTCTCATGATTGGAAGCTTCCTGAGCCCTCATCAGAAGCAGATGCTGGCAGCCTGCAAAACTGTGAGCCAAAATAAATATTTTCCTTACAAATTACCCAGACTCAGGTATTCCTTTATAGCAATGCAAAACTGACTAACATGTAAAACTGGTTCAGGAATTGGGTGTTGCTATAACGATATCTGACGATGTGGAAGCAGCTTTGGAACTGGGTAGTGGCAGGGGTTGGAAGAGTTTGGAGATCTCAGAAGAAGACAGGAAGATGAAGGGATGTTTCAGACTTCTTAGAGACTTGTTAAGTAGTTTTGACCAAAATGATGATAGAAATGTGGACAGTGAATGCCAGGATGATGAGGTCTCAGATGGAAATGAGGAATTTATTGGGACTGGAGCAAAGTTCACCCTTGTTATACTTTAGCAAATAACTTGGCTGCATTGTGTGCATGCCCTAGGGATCTGTGGAAGTTTGAACTTAAGAGTGATGACTTAGGGTGTCTGGTTGAAGAGATTTCTAAGCAGCAAAGCATTCAGGATGTGGCATGGTTGCTTCTGACAGCATATTCTCAGATGTGGGAGCAAAGAGATGACTTACAGTTGGAATTTATAATTAAAAGGGAAGTAGAACATAAAAGTTTGGAAAATCTGCAGCCTGGCCATGATGTAAGGAAGGAAAGAGCATTTTTGAGGATGAATACAAGCGGACTGCTGAGGAACCACTTGATAGAGAGATTTACATGACTGAAAGGGAGCCAAGTGCTAATATCTAAGACAATGGGAAAAAAAAACCTTGAAGGCATTTCAGAAATCTTCTAGGCAGCCTCTCCCATCACAGGCCCAGTGGACTAGGGGGAATGAACGGATTGGGGAGGCCAAGCCTGGGGCCCTGCTGCCCTATATAGTCTTTGGGCACTGCTCCCCACATCCCTCCTGCGTCAGCTCCAGTCATGGCTTAAAGGGCCTGAGGCACAGCTCAGGCTACTGCCTTAGAGGGCACAAGCTGTAAGCCTTGGTGGCTTCCCCATGGTGTAAAGTCTGCAGGAGCACAGAATGTAAGCGCAAAAGAGGCTTGGCAGCTTCCACTAGATTTCAGAGGATATGTTGGAAGGCCTGAGTGCCCAGGTAGAAGCCTGCTGCAGGGGCAGATCCCCTGCAGACAGACTTTTCTAGGATAGTGACCCAGGGAAATACGAGGTTGGAGCCCCTACATGGAGTCCCAACTGGGGCACTGCTGAGTAAAACTTTGGGAAGGGGGCTGATACTGGAAGAACCACCAGCATCTTGTTCCCTGAGACTGAAAAAGCCATGGGCACTCAACTCTAGCTCAGAGCAGCCATGGGGGCTGCCCCCAGCAAAGCCAAGGGGCAGAGATGACCAAGGCCTTGGCAGCCCACCCCTTGCACCAGTGTGCCCTGGATGCAGGACATGGAGTCAAAGGACATTATTTTGGAACTTTAATGATGGCCTTGCTGGGATTCAGACTTACCTGGGGCCTGTTGTCCCTTTATTTTGGCTGATTTCTCCCTTTTGGAATGAGAATATTTACCCAATGCCTGTATCACCATTGTATCCTGGAATTAAATAACTTGTTTTTGATCTTACAAGCTCATAGGCAGAAGGAAAATGCTTCGAGTCTCAGAAGAGATTTTGGAAGTTTGAGTAGATACTGAAATGAGATGAGACTTTTGAGGGACTATTGGGAAGGGATGATTGTGTTTTGCAGTGTGAGAAGAACATGAGATTTGGAGGGCTAGGGGCAAAATAATACAGTTTTGATGTTGTGTCCCCTCCAAATCTTATGTTAAAATGTGACCTCCAATGTTGGAGGTGGGCCTATTGCGAGGTGTTTGGGTCATGGGGGTGGGTCCCTCATGAATAGCTTGTTGCTGTCCTTACAGTAATGAGTGAGTTCTCACTGTCAGTTCACATGAGATCATGGTTTGGCCCTGTGTCCCCACCCAAATCTCACCTTGAATTGTAATCCTCATAATTCTCATGTGTCGAGGGTGGGACCAGGTGGAGGTAATGGCATCATGGTGGCAGTTTCCCCCATGCTGTTCTCATGATAGTGAGTGAGTCTCACAAGATCTGATGGTTTTATAAGCGTGTGGCATTTTCCCTGCTTGCACTCATTCTCTCTCTTGCTGCCCTGTGAAGAGAAGAGGTGACTTCTACCATGATTGTAGGTTTCATGAGGCCTCCCCAGCCATACAGAACTGTGAGCCAATTAAGCCTCTTTTCTTTATAAATTACACAGTCTCAGGTATTTCTTCAAAGCAGCTTGAGAATAGACTAATACAGTAATTTGATACCGTGGAGAGTGAGGTGCTGCTATAAAGATATCCAAAAATGTGGAAGCGACTTTGGAACTGGATAACAGGCAGAGATTGAAACAGTTTGGAGGGCTCAGAAGAAAATAGGAAGATCTGGGAAACTTTGGAACTTCCTAGACACTTGTTGAATGGCTTTGATCAAAATGCTGATAGTGATATGGACAATGAAGTTCAGGCTGAGGTGGTCTCAGATGGAGATAGGAACTTGTTGGGAACTGGAATAAAGTTGACTCTTGCTATGCTTTTACAAAGAGACTGATGGCATTTTGCCTCTGATCTAGAGATCTGTGTAACTTTGAACTTGGAAGAGATGATTTAGGATATCTGGTAGAAGACATTTCTAAGCATCAAAATGTTCAAGATGTAACTTGGTGCTCTTAAAAGCATTCAGTTTTCTGCATTCGCAAAGATATGGTTTGGAATTGGAATTTATGTTTGTTTATTTATTTTTTTAATTTATTATTATTTTTTTTTGAGACGGAGTCTCACTCTTTCGCCCAGGCTGGACTGCAGTGGCGCTATCTCAGCTCACTACAAGCTCCGCCTTCTGGGTTCACGCCATTCTCCTGCCTCAGCCTCTTGAGTAGCTGGGATTACAGGCACCTGCCATTGCGCCGGCTAATTTTTTGTATTTTTAGTAGAGATGGGGTTTCACCGTGTTAGCCAGGATGGTCTCGATCTCCTGACCTTGTGATATGCCCGCCTCGGCCTCCCAAAGTGTTGGGATTACAGGCATGAGCCACCACACCTGGCCTGGAATTGGGACTTATGTTTAAAAGGGAAGCAGAGCATAAAAGTTTGGAAAATTTGCAGCCTGACGATGCATTAGGAAAGAAAAACCCATTTTATTAGAAGAAATTCAAGTCGGCTGCAGAAATTTGCATAAGTAAAGAGGAGCCAAATGTTAATCACCAGGACAATGGGGAAAATGTCTCCAGGGCATGTCAGAGGTCTTTATGGCAGCCCCTCTCATTAAAGGCCTGGAGGCCTAAAAGGAAAAATGGTTCCATGGGCCAGGCCCAAGGCCTTGCAGTCTTTAGACTTGGTACCCTGCATCCCAGCTGTGGCTAAAAGGGACCAAGGTACAGCTCAGGCCATTGCTTCAGAGGTTGCAAGCCCCAAGGCTTGGCAGATTCCATGTGGTGTTGGTCCTGCAGGTGCACAGATGACAAGAATTGAGGTTTGGGAACCTCCACCTAGATTTCAGAGGATATATGGAAACGTCTGGATGTCCAGGCAGAGATGTGGTGCAGGGGTGGAGCCCTCATGGAATACCTCTGCTAGGTCAGTGAGGAAGAGAAATGTGGGATTGGAGCCCTCACAAAGTCCCCACTGAGGCACTGCCTAGTGGAGCTATGAGGAGAGGGCCACCATCCTCCAGACCCCAGAATGGTAGATCCATTGACAGCTTGCACTGTGCACCTAGAAAAGCTGCAAACACTCAACGCCAGCCTGGGAAAGCAGCTGGGAGGGGTACTGTACTCTTCAAAGCTACAGAGGGAGGAGCTGCCCAAGACTGTGGGAGCCCACCGCTTGCATCAGCATGACCTGGATGTGAGACATAGAGTCAAAGGAGATCATTTCAGAGCTTTAAGATTTAATGACTGCCCTGTTGGATTTTGGAATTGCAGGGTCCTGTAGCCCCTTATTTTGGCCAATTTCTCCCTTTTGGAATGGGAGCATTTACCCAATGCCTGTACGTCCATTGTATTTTGGAAGTAACTAACTTGTGTTTGATTTTACAGCCTCATAGGTGGAAGGGACTTGGCATGTCTCAGATGAGACTTTGGACTTGGACTTTTGAGTTAATGCTGAAATTAGTTAAGACTTTGGGGGATAGTTGGGAAGGCATGATTGGTTTTGAAATGTGAGGACATGAGATTTGGGAGGGGCCAGGGGCAGAATGATGTGGTTAGGCTTTGTGTCCTCACCCAAATCTCATCTTGAATTGTAATCCTCATAATCCCCACATGTCAAGGGAGAGACCCAGTGGAGGTAATTAAATCATGGGGGCAGTTTCCCCCATGCTGTTCTCGTGATACTGAGTTCTCACAAGATATGAGGGTTTTATAAGGGGCTCTTCCCCCTTTACTCAGCACTTCTCCTTCCTGCCACCTTGTGAAGAAGATGCCTTGCTTCCCCTTCACCTTCCACCATGATTGTAAATTTCCATAGGCCTCCCCAGCCATGCTGAACTTTGAATCAATTAAACCTCTTTTCCTTATAAATTACCCAGTCTCAGGCAGTTCTTTATAGCAGTATGAAGACAGACTAATACGTGGTTATTTAAAAGAGCCTGGAAACTCCTCCCTTTCTTTCTTGCTTGCTCTCTCACCATGATACACTGTCTCCCCCTTTGCCTTCTGCCATAATTGGAAGCTTCCTGAGCCCTCACAAGAAGCAGATTGTGACACTATGCTTCCCGTACAGCCTGCAGAACCATAAGCCAAAATAAACTTATTTTAATGACAAATTACCCAGCCTCAGGTATTCTTTTATAGTAACAGGAAACTGATGAACATCATTTCAAAGTTACTTTCCATCTAGGATTAAAGCAGAGAGAACTTCCTTATTATGCTGACTTAGGTTAAATGGAATCTTTTTGAAAATTGGCCTACTTGAAAGTTCAGTATGATTATGTACACTCAGCACAAGTGACCCCATTCTAGTTTGGTGTGGTTGGCTGGGGCTTAGTGAAGGATGCTAGTTCATAGCAATGGCCTCCCTTGAACATTGTTTCACAGAGGCTCTTGGGTTAATGAGCCTTTCTAAAGGAGGCTGTGCTAGCTTTGGTTATCAGCCGTCTTTTCTCCCTTGCTGTAGACAGGGACAACTGGATGCTCATGATTTCTACTGGTTTTCTTTTATTTTTTTATTATTATACTTTAAGTTCTGGGATACATGTGCAGAACGTGCAGGTTTGTTATATAGGTATACACGTGCCATGGTGGTTAGCTGCACCCGTCAACCTGTCATCTACATTAGGTATTTCTCCTAATGCTATCCGTCCCCTAGTCCCCCACCCCCTGAAAGGCCCCAGGTGTGTGATGTTCCCCTCCCTCTGTCCATTCCACTGGTTTTCTTTTCTATAGTATGTTAAAATCCTTTTGTAGGAAAGTTGGTCTATAAGGAATTGTGTTAACATTTTTCTGAATCAATATCTATTTAGTGCTTGTGTGCTTGCCCGCTCATGCTCTCTCTCTCTCTCTCTCTCTGTAGGGTTGTGTGTGTGTGTGTGTGTCTGTGTTAAACTTTTCTGTTTTTTTGAGACAGACTCTCGCTCTGTCACCCAGGCTGGAGTGCAGTGGCTTGATCTCGGCTCACTGTAACCTCTGCCTCCTGGGTTCAAGCAGTTCTCCTTCCTCAGCCTCCCGAGTAGCTGGGAATACAGGCATACGCTACCATGCCTAGCTAATTTTTGTATTTTTAGTAGAGATGGGGTTTCACCATGTTGCCCAGGCTGGTCTTGAACTCCTGACCTCGTGATCCACCTGCCTCGGCCTCCCAAAGTGTTGGGATTACAGGCGTGAGCCACTGCGCCCTGCAAACTTTTCAAGCATGGAAACTAGAAAATGTTTCAGGTGATAATTCTCACCTACTAGATCCCTGGAAAAAAGGAAATCCACATGGAAAAGCGAGGCATTCTCCAGGTGGAGATAACATCTTCAGAGATTTTAAAAGCACTTTTCAGGTGTTCTAAATGGATCAGAGATTACCTGCGTATATAACCCCTAGGCTGGAGGAAAGCCTTGCCTGTTGTTTGTACTTGGTATGTTGCTGTCAAAGGGCTTTGCAGCATGTCAGCTTTCCTGCAGCACTGTTGACGTTTCTCTGTTGCTTTTCTCCACCACACTGAGACCTGTTGGTTCCAAAGCCCACCAACACAAAACTCAGATTTTCACACATCCGACTTGTTTTCAACATAGCTCAGCCAAGCAGATTGTTAGGCATTGAAAGCCATCTTAGCTTCCATACCCTGATAAAACTTACCCCAAATCTACTAACCACAGATAAGGTAGAGCCTTGTGGTTAGGAGATTCCCAAGCCACTCTGCCTAGTTGCTAAGCAACATCCCCTAGACCCATAAGCCCCTTCTCCAACTCCCATCTCACCCAGTAGTTCTGTGCTTTCCTCCCATTCTGATGGTGACCCCAGACCCATAAACTCTGGATAGATTTCTGCTCCGAGGATATGCGCTCTCCTCCAACCTTGTCCAAGCACAACTCAATAAAGCTCCTTGTGTGATACTGCCACTGGTGGTCATACTGTTTTCCTTGATTAGCCCCCTAATCCCAAACAGTTTGCAGTGAGCTCTTGTGAACTCGGACGTTTGACCCTTAGAGGCTGAGGATTGAGCTGAGGTGCATGATTTGAGTGGGTCTGTTTGAGCTGTAAGACTGAGAAGGCCAAAAAGCCTTAGGAAAGCACACCAGGTGGGCTTCTCAAGGGGTCCTGGAATGCTGCTGCTGTCTGGTCTAGCAGGCATTTCAGCTTTCCTGTGGCTACAGAAAACTCTCTGACTCTTTTGGAATCTTGAATTCACAAGTCTCAATAGGCTGATCTAGACTCTGCTGAAACTCGAAACTATCCCCTCTGGGCTGTTTCAGACTCACCACAAGCTGTGCTGAATAGAAAGCAGTCATAGGGGCTGGGCACAGTGGCTTACACCTGTAATCCCAGCACTTTGGGCGCCTGAGGCAGGTGGATTGCCTGAGCTCAGGAGTTCGAGACCAGCCTGGGCAACATGGTGAAACCCCGTCTCTACTAAAATACAAAAGATTAGCCGAGCATGCCGGCATGCGCCTGTGATCCCAGCTAGCTACTCAGGAGGCTGAGGCAGGAGAATTGCTGGAACCTGAGAGGCGGAGGTTGCAGTGACCCGAGATTGCGCCACTGCACTCCAGCCTGGGTGACAACAGTGAGACTCTGTCTCAAAAAAAAAAAAAAAGAAAAAAGAAAAAGAAAAATGAAAGCAGTCATAGGTCAATGCACTGAACGGGTCTTTGACTCTGGGACTTTGGTAGGTTTTGGACAACCCTCTTCAGGGGTTCAAAACTATCACATTCTGGATGATGCCCTGGACCATCTGCATCTGTCTCAGATGCCCATGATGAAGGGCTTGTTCTCGGATGGGGCAAGCTGGAGTTGAGCTGCTCGTGGGCACTGCATTTCTGATGCAGACAGGTTGCACTTCTAACTGGTGATGTCTGGCGAAAGCTGCACATCGGGAGAGGGCACCCCACAGGGACTGTGATACGTCCAGCCACTCATGACATATCAGTCTTAGACCCCCTCTCTGGGATATCCACTGGTGGTGACTTGTGTCCAACAATCCACACCAGTTGCAGTTTGGGACAGTGACAGCCTGACTCTACTACTTGTCCTTCCTCTCCCTCCTGGTCCACACTCCAGGCAGTGGGATTATCAAATGCAGCTGGGCCCAGGAAGAGATGGATTTTTAAAAATTGTTGTCGTTCTCCACTGTTCACTGCATAAATGAGCAGGATGCAAAGGGGTATATAAAACCCATTTTGGAATCTCTTGGAATTGTAGGATTTTGTCCTGACTGCTTCCTAAACATGATGGGTCTCTCCATTCACATCTTGTTTTATGACTGCATTTTTCCATGAAAATGTTTTTGTCCCTGTGACATACAGCCCTGCCAGGTGAGAAGGCCTGGGGGAGGGTAGGGGATGATTGAAGCAATGTAAAGCTTTTATTACTGAGTGGGCCATGCTGATTTTATAAGGATGGAAGAAAAATATAACATTTTGGGAGGTGTGGGGGAGGGCATTGTGATCTTGATGTTGCAGAACTGTTCCTGGAAGCTTTCTCCTCTTGCTGAAGGAAAACTCTCCATGCCTCCTTTGCAAGCTGCTGCAAGTTCTGTGACTCCAAACTGATGGCTGCGCCCACGACAACATCTGACCCTGCTGAGTAGGGGACAGAGGGAGAGGCCCTGGCTCCTCCATGTTCCCCCAGAGCACCTGTAGGTGTCCTCTGCACTGGTCTTGGACAAGCCAAACTGTCTGCAACTGAAACTATGGTTGGAACTGGATTATTTGTCCTGTACTGGAAACCCTGTGACTGGCAGAAGGTGCCACAGTGGGAGGCCATGGTGAGGCCTTGTTAACGTGTGTTGACTGACTTCAGTACACCCTCTTGGGGTGCTAAAACTGTGGCACACTTGGTGTTTGAAAGGGGACCATGTGTGCCCTCTGGCATTGTACATCCTGTGTGTCCCTTGCCCGTCATGACACTGCCTCAGCTTTGGATGGCTTTCAGGTCAGCTCCAACTTGCTGGCCAGAGCTGTGTTTTACCTGAATTGATGCCCTCAGCCCGGTAAAAAGAACAGATTAGTACTGAAATTTAAGACGTTCCACGTGGCTGTCTAAGATAGACCTGTGTGGTTAATGGAGTTGATAATTTTTTCAGTCCAGGACCCCTAACAGGCATAAGTGACATCTGTGTGCAGCTCAGTGTCACCCTACTGTGTCAGGTCCTACTGATAATATCCTATAATATCCCTTGGCTAATGGGGTGCACTGTGCAGAAAAGAGCTCACACAGCAGGCCTTATTGCTCTCCTTAGAAAGCCTGCGTCTTTCAATGTTGTCCATTGGCTGGATTCTGAGACTTGGATTTGGGAGGGATTCCACTTTCCTCGGAACTGACAAGAGTGGCTCATTATACCTAAACTGTATATGCAAACAAAAAGCTGCACACTGCTTTCCTTCTGGGAGTCTGGAATTTTGGTTCATGCCAGGAAGAACTACTTGTGTGACCAGCCCAAGTTCAACTCATGGGTGATGAGGTTTTACTGAGCTCCACTGGTTGGCAACATTTTACATGTGTGGTCACACCTTGCTGTGAGGGAATTAAGTGCGTTCTGTGTGACCCTACTGGGAGATGAGATGATTCTGGAAACCTGTGTCTGGTCTCCTGCACTTCTCCCTGTGCACCCTTTCCCTTTGCTGATTGTGCTTGGTATCCTTTCGCTGTATTAAGTTGTCGTCGTGGGTAGGACTATATCATGAGTCCTATGAGTTCTCCTAGTGAGTTATTAGACCTGATTCAGTGGTTTGGGATCCCCCATTTGGTCCATTTCTGGGACCCTGACACACCCATCCAGCCCCTCCATCTCCCACTCCAGGAGGTTGCAGATCAGGACACTGCTGGGAAGAATCATAATGGACAAGCTTGCTTGAATATTTCTTAGGTCTCAAGGCCTGTTCTCAATGCTTTTTAAACATCTGCTTTAATCCTCACCACTCCCCTTTGAGATAGATTCTGTTGTTCCACCCATTTTGTGAAGGAAACCCTCAGTCCTATCTATACAGCTTTTCTCTAAATCCAACTCTGTTCTAAAACAAAAAGTTTAGATTTCTAAAAGGTAAATGGTAACAAGAACATTGGGGAAAGAAACCAGAATTTGCAGTAAGATCAGTGTGGTGGTGAAATTCCTGTACCATGTTTTCCTCCTCTATCTCCAAGCCTAGAGCCAAAGGCAGCCCAAATATGAGAATTGCACATGAGGTGTGGACAGGAAGAGATCTACGAGAAAGATTTTTCTTTACTGACCAAGAGCTAGGAAGACGGGCCTTTACAGCATACAGATAATGAGGGACAGAACCTTTTTATCTTGCTTGCTCTGCCTCCAGGCCAGCCTCTGTCCTGAATCTGTAACCTGTGGCGGCAGCATCAACCACAGCTGGGCAGGCACATAAACACTCAAGGCAGTGATTCCTACTCTCTGATAAGAAATTTCGTCCAAAAACCCTGGAAGGATTGCAAGGAGGAAACAAAAAGCACTTGTGCAGGTCACAGCAAGGGGCACAGGCTAACAAAAAGACGGAGCCTACTCATAGGTGTGTAGACCACTTCCTCTCCTCCACGCCTTACCACTACGTCAGAGGGCTCCTGTGTAATAGCAGGAGAATGGCACTGAAACAACTGTGCATCTCAAACTTCATTTAAAAAGTCTCTGGGGAAACCCAAGATGACAGGGGCAGACCAAAAAAAAGGAAACCAGAAGGAAGTTCAAGCTCTGACGCCTCTAGCTCCACAAAACAGTAAACACAGTCTAACTCCTAGTCAAATAAAAATAAACTATCACTGTAAAGGCCTATTTTCCTCAATTCCATTTACCCAGTACGTTGTATGTTTTTTAAAAATAATAGAAATGTTTCTTTATGGAGGTAATGTTTTGTGTCTTGATATTTTTTATTGAACAAATAATATTAAAAAAATGGTAACGGAACACACATAATCCCACAACCTTTACACATATACCATTGCATTGTGTAACAGCAGTAGTAGTAGTAGCTAGCATTTATTGTACATTTACTGTGTGCAAGGCACAAGCTAAAAACTTTAGGAGCATTGTTTCCTTTAATTCCCATGACGATTATGTAAGATAGTTATTTTACTATCTCATTTTACAGATGAAGAATTTGCAAAACAGAGATAATAATAGGTATTGTACACACTTATAACCAGAGCATGAAGTCAACTTTGCATTAAGCTTCTTTCACTTAGTACAATGATGTATTTTCCATATTGAATAGACCATTCCGGTATATTCACATATCAGTTTTCTTCTCATTAGACATTTAGATCATCCCATTTTTCACAATTATATTTAACATTGTAGTGATCAATTTCATTTAGTGCTTGTCTTGAATTATTTTTCTTAGGATGGGATCTCAAAAGTGATCTTCCTCAATCCGAAGGTAAAATCACCTAGCTTTGATAATAACATACTAAAACAAAAAACTTTTTTAAGAAAGCCCACATTTTATCAATGTTCATAAAATCAAATCATTCTCTTGATAGGTTTAGATAGTCATACATTTAAAATAATGGTACTGTAATTTTAAAATTATGAAGGTATTTTTATATAATTCAATCTCATTGCAAAATCACTCCAGTGGAGGCTATCTTCCAGGCAGCTAGGCGCTTCAAGAAAATTTCCAGATTTATGAAGGCAAGATGTTTCTGCCTTCTTCTACTGAATTCACCCCCAAACCACAAGAGAATGAGAACCAGAATCACAACTCAATTTTGGATAACACCAGAAGACATTTGTAACTCAGAACTCTGTTGTATGAGCAGAGGACAGTGGCAGGAAAGGTCAAACCAAGTGTCTAAAGAAAGGCTCAGGAACCCAAGGCACCAGCTACTGCAGAAGGTGAGCAAGAAGTGCAGGCTGAAAACAAGGGAGTTATGTGAGTCTGCGTAAGGGACAGAGTCCCCCAATTTTCAGTCCTATTAGCAAGAAGCAGGATGGCATCCTTCAGAGAAACTGAAAAGAGAGCCTCTGGATGTAGAGGCACAAGGCACAGAGTGGGGCATGGTGCACCAGACCAGACCCAGGGGACAGGATGAAGTCTGCATCTTGAATGGAGAGACCTCCAGATGTCTGGTTTTCAACAACAACAAAATTACAAGGCATAGTAAAAGAAAAATAACATAGTTTGGAAAGAATGAGTATCAGAAACAGACTCAGCATATGGCAGAGCTGTTCTGTGAAGCTAGAGGCGTTGGAGGTTGAACTTTCTTCTGGTTTCCTTTTTTTTGGTCTGCCCCTGTCATCTTGGGTTTCCCTGGAGACTTCTTAAATGAAGTTTGAGATGCACTGTTGTTTCAAATTGACAATTTTTCATTTATTTTTTATGGACACATAGTACCCATAGTAGGTGTATATATTTATGGATTACATGAGATATTTTGATACAGGCATGCAACATATAATAATCACATCAGGGTAAATGGAATATTCACCACCTCAAGCATTTACTGTTTGTGTTATAAATAATCCAATTATACTCTTAGTTATTTTAAAATGTACAATTAAATCATGTTTTACTATAGTCACTCTGTTGTGCTATCAAATACTAGATCTTATTCTTTCTAACTATTTCTTGTATCCACTAATCATGCTCACTTCCCCCTTCCACCCCCAACTACCCTTCCCAGCCTCTGGTAACCATCCTGCTACTGTCTGTCTCTATGAGTTCAATTGTTTTTATTTTTACCTCCCACAAATAAGTTAGAACATGCAAAGTTTGTCTTTCTGTACCTGGCTTATTTCACTAAACATAATGTCCTCCAGTTCCATCCATGTTGTAGCAAATGACAGGGTCTCATTAGTTTTTAGGGCTGCATAGTACTCCATTGTGTATATGTGCCACATTTTCTTTTTTTTATTATACTTTAAGTTCTGGGGTACATGTGCAGAATGTGCAGGTTTGTTACATAGATATGCACGTGCCATGGTGGTTTACTGCACCCATCAACCTGTCACCTACATTAGGAATTTCTCCTAATGCTATCCCTCCCCTAGCCCCCCACCCCCTGACGGGCCCCAGTGTGTGATGTTCCCCTCCCTGTGTCTATGAGTTCTCATCGTTCAGCTCCCACTTATGAGTGAGAACATGTGGTGTTTGGTTTTCTGTTCTTGTGTTAGTTTGCTGAGAATGATGGTTTCCAGCTTCATCCATGTCCCTGCAAAGGACATGAAGTCACCCTTTTTTATGGCTGCATAGTATTCCATAGTGTATATGTACCACATTTTCTTAATCCAGTCTATCATTGATGGACATTTAGGTTGCTTCCAAATCTTATCTATTGGGAATAGTGCTACAATAAACATGGAAGTGCAGATATCTCTTCAATATAATGATTTCTTCCTTTTGGGTATATACCAACAAATGAGATTGCTGGATCATATGATAGCTCTATTTTTAGTTTTTTGCAGAACCTCCAAACTTTCCCATAGTGGTTGTGCTAATTTACATTCCCACCAACAGTGTTCCATTTTCTCCACATCCTCACCAGCATTTGGATAAATGTCATTTTGACTGGCATGAGATGATATCTCATTGTAGTTTTGATTTGTATTTCTCTGATAATCAGTGATGTTGGCCACCTTTTCATATACTATTAGCAACTTGTATGTCTTCTTTTGAGAAACATCTATTCAAACTTTAGATCTTTTACTCATTTTGAATTGGATTATTACACTTTTTCCTATAGAGTTGTTTGAGCTCTATATATATTCTGGTTATTAATCCCTTATGAGATGAATAGTTTACAAATATATTCTGTGGGTTGTCTCTTTACTTTGTTGATTTTTATCCTTTGCTGTGAAGAACATTTTTTACTTGATGTGATCCCATTTATCCATTTTTTCTTAGGTTGCCCGTGCCTGTGCTTGCAAAGATTACTCAAAAAATCTTTGCCCAGATTGATGTGCTGGAGAGTTTCCCCCAATGTTTTTAGTCTTTTCATAGTTTGAGGTCTTAGATTTAAGTTTTTAATTCATTTTGATTTGATTTTTATATGTGGCAAGAAATAGAGGTCCAGTTTCATTTTTCTGCATACGGATATCCAGTTTTCCCAGCAGACATTTATTGAAAAGACTGTTTTCTCCAATGTATCTTCTTGCCACCTTTGTCAAAAATGAGTTGACTGTAGATGTATGGATTTAGTTCTAGGTTTTGTTTTCTGTTACATTCATCTATGTGTCTGTTTTTATGCCAGTGCCACGCCATTTAGGTTACTGTAGCTCTATAGTATAATTTGAAATCGGGTAATGTGATTAATCCAGTTTTGTTCTTTATTAGTAGGATAGTTTTGGCTATTCTGGGTCTTTTGTGATTCTATATAAATTTTAGGATTGTTTTCTATATTTATGTGAAGAATATTATTGGTATGTTGATTGAGATTGCATTTAATCTATAGATAGCTTTGAATAGTATGGACATTTAACAATATTGATTCCTCCAATCCATAAACATAGAATATCTTCCCATTTTTTGGTGTCCTCTTCAATTTCTTACATCAGTGTTTTATAGTTTTCATTGTAGAAATCTCACTTCTTTGGTTAAGTGAATTTCTAGCTATTTTATTTTATTCGTAGCTCTTGTAATCAAGGATTATGTTCTTGATTTCTTTTTCAGATTATTTACTGTTGTCATATAAAAATGCTACTAAGTTTTGTATGTTGATTTAGTATCCTGCAACTTTACTGAATTTATCAATTCTAATAGTTTTTTGGTGGAGTCTTTCGATTTTTCCAAATATAAGTTTGTATCATGTGCAAACAAGGATAATTTGACTTCTTCTTTTACAACTTAGATGTCTTTTATTTCTTCTTGTCTGATTGCTCTAGCTAGAACTTCCAGTGATATGCTGAATAACACTGGTGAAAGTGGGCATCCTTGTCATACTGCAGATCTTAGAGGAAAAGCTTTCAGTTTTTCTCCATTTAGTATGATACCAGCTGTGAGTCTGTCATACATGGCTTTTATTGTGTTGAGGCATGTTTCTTCTATATCCAGATTTTTGAGTTGTTGTTGTTGTTGTTTTTTTTTTTTTTTTTTGAGTCTTGCTCTGTCGCCAGGCTGGAGTGCAGTGGTGCGATCTTGGCTCACTGCAACCTCTGCCTTTTGAGGGGTGTTTTTTAAAATCATGACGGGATGTTGAATTTTGTGAAATAGTTTTTCAGCAGCAATTGAAATGATTATATGGTTTTTGTCTTTCATTCTGTTGTTATAATGTATCACATTGATTTATTTGTATATGCTAAACTATTTCTTGCAACCCTGGGATAAATCTCACTTGGTCATAATGAATGACCTTTTTAATGTGTTGTTGAATTTGGCTTACTAATATTTTGTTGAGGATTTTTGCATCTATATTCTTCAGTGAGATTTGCCTGTAGTTTTCTTATTTTGGTGTGTCTTTGGTTTTGGTATCAGGGTAATACTGGCTGTAGAATGAGTTTGGAAGTATTCCTTCCACCCCTACTTTTTGATTTGAAATAGTTTGACCAGGATTGGTACTAGGTCTTCTTTATTTTTTATATGTATATATATATTTAGAGACAGAGTTTTGCCCTTTGTTGCCGAGGCTGGACTGCAGTGGTGGGATCTTGGCTCACTGCTACCTCTGCCTCCCAGTTTCAAGCGATTCTCCTGCCTCAGCCTCTTCAGTAGCTGGGACTACAGGCCTGCACCACCACACCTGGCTAATTTTTGTATTTTAATAGAGACAGGGTTTTGCCATGTTGGCAAGGCTGGTCTCAAACTCCTGCTAGGTCTCCTTTAAATGTTTGGTAGAAATCAGCAATGAAGCCAGTGGGTTCTGGGCTATTTTTACTGGGAGACTTTTTAAGTAATTAGCTGAGGTCGTATTTTCCTGGATGATCTTGATGCTCATTGATGTTTGCCTGTGTTTAGACATCGAAGAGTTAGGTACTGTATTCTTCACAGTCTGGGCTTATTTATACCCCTCCTTCTTGGGAAGGCTTTCTCAAACTGCAGGATATATATATGTACACACACACACACACACACACACACACACACACACACACGATGATATTATTTAGCCTTAAAAGGGTAGGTAACTGTGGCATAGAATACAACACGCATGACCCTTGAGGACATTAGGCTAAATGAAAAAAGTCAGTCACAAAAAAGTACTGTATGATTCCACTTACATGAGGTACTTAGAGTGGTCAAATTCATAAAGACAGAAAGTAGAAAGGTAGTTGCCAGAGGTTGTGGGTAAGAGGGAATGGGGAGGTAATACTTAACAGGTAGAGTGTTTCAGTTTTGCCAGAGGAAAACAGTTCCTGAGATGAATGGCGGTCATTATTGCATAACAATATGAATGTACTTATTACCACTGAACTGTATACTTAAAATTGTTAGGAGGATAAATTTTGTGTGTATTTTACCACAATAAAAATATTTTATTAGAAAAATAAAAAAATCCATGGTAACAAAAATGAAGAATGCCTTATTTAACTCCTCAGTAGATAGGACATGGCTGAGGAAACAAGGAAAAAGCCTGAAGAAATGAAAGCAGAAACTTTCAAAACTGGAATTCAAAGTGAAAAAAGGAAGGAAAAAGATGGAACAGAATATTCAAGAAATGTGGGACAACTACACGTGGTGTAACTGTGCATAATTGGAATACCAGAAGAACAAGAAAAGGAGAAAGGAACGAAATAAATACTTGCAGTGGTAAACGGTGTAATTTCCCCCAAATAAATGACAGACATGAAAACACATATTCAGGAATCTCAAAACATCAAGCAAGATAAATGCTGAAAGTATACATCTATGCATATCATATTCCAACTGTAGAAAACCAAAGGAAAAAAACATGAAAGAAGCTGCAAGAAAAAACTAGTGTGAGAGGAATCCCTTCTGTTATTTTCCTCTCTCTATTCTCCTGCCACTTGGCTACCTAGCCAGACCCTTTCAAGGGAAATGCACAGCTGTGTGAGGAGATGAAAGATCCATGTTTTAGCTGGAGGATCAGAGGGAGTCACCTGGGACCAAGTGAGCATGGAGGAGATCACTAAGAATAGCAAATGTAAGAAAAGGAACACATTAAATTGAGTAGAATTTCCCGGTCTCAACCTAAGGTGCCATGTAGAAATTTTTATATTTACCAAGGACTGGAGAACTGAATTAAGGATAGATCATCATTCAGCTCTCAGCCTTGGCCCAGGGTGACTCACAAACACTATGGATAGAAATATCATGGTACCAACAACATCTGAATATGCGTTTTTTAAAGCACACATGGAAAACTCACCAAGGTAGATCATTTCCTCAGTCATAGAACAAACAACAACTTTTTAAAAATTCAAATCACCAAAAGTACATTCTTTGAACTTTATGGCATCAAATTAGAAAACAACCAATAATATAAATACAACAGAAAATTCTCAAACCACAGGATAATTAAACAACAAAATCTTCAACAATCCAAGGGTCAAACATAGTCTCAAGGAAATTAAAAAATCCATAGAACTAAATTAAAATGGAAAAGTAACATATCATAACTTGTAGGTTGCAGCTAAAACAGTTTTTTTAAGCCTTTGATTTATGGTGAAGGTATAAAATTACATAATAGAAATCAATACATTATAAACAAAAACCCATAGTAATGTAAAATAAAAACATGTTTATGAAGACCAAAGTGCCCCAGGTTAACTAAATATTAGTCAAGATTAAATGATCAGATAGCCTTTCTGATTCATGCACCATTTTTAAGAAAGCAATTTTTATGAAAAATGTAGAGAAACTGAAAAAATCATAAACTACAATTTAAATTTATGAAGTATAAATAAACAAAATGTTTAAATTATTTGAGAACTACCAAAACACCTCCTGAGCCCTCCACAGATGACCTCAGAGCACACTCAGAACTGGCTCTTTTGCTTCTCAGAGCATTTTTAGAGTCAGCTTTTCCATGTGCCTGTGTACCACAACTGCCTAAGTAGCTTTTTTAAAAACATGCATTTCCACATCTAACTTTTTTTTCTTGTATTATACTTTAAGTTCTAGTGTACATGTGCACAACATGTAGGTTTGATACATAGGTATACATGTGCCATGTTGGTTTGCTGCACCTATCAACTCGTCATTTACATTAGGTATTTCTCCTAATGCTATCCCTCCCCCAGCCCCCGACGCCCCAAAAGGCCCGGTATGTGATGTTCCCCGCCCTGTGTCCAAGTGATTTCATTGTTCAATTCTCACCTATGAGCGAGAACATGCAGTGTTTGGTTTTCTGTCGTTGTGGTAGTTTGCTGAGAATGATGGTTTCCAGCTTCATCCATGTCCCTGCAAAGGACATGAACTCATCCTTTTTTATGGCTGGTTGCAGCTAAAACAGTTTTTAAAGAGAAAACTATACCACATAATACTTATATTAAGATAAACAAAGATCTCAAATAAATAATCCAGGCTTGTACCTTAACAGAAAAAGAAGTAAACAGATTTATCCAAAGCAAGCAGAAAGAAAGAAAACAGGAAACAGAAATCATTGACATTGAAATCAGAAAAGAGATAGAAAAAATCTGGGCAACCAGAACTTGTTTTTTTGAAAGGACCAAGACAATGGATGGAACTCAAGTCAGCCAGACAAAGTAAAGAGAGAAGACACAAGTTATTAAGGTTATGATGGAAACAGGAAATGTCATGACAGAAACTGCAGACATGAGAAGGATAAAAATTAAATACCAAGAACAAATCTATGCAGAAAAATTCAAGAACTGAGATGAAACTTAGGATGAAATGAAATTCCCCCCAAACTCAAAATATCAGAACTCACCTTAGGTGAAATGGATAATCTGAATAGTATCCTAGCTATTAAAGTAATTGATTTCATAGTAAAAATCTTTCTGAGAAAGAAATCTGTAGATCCAGATAGGTTCACTGGAGATTTCTTACAAATATTTAAAGAAAAAGCAACACTAATTTTTATACCCTCTTACATAAAATAGATGAAAAATGAATGTTTCCAGAATCATCAGGTTAACATCATCGTAATATCACCAGGCTGACAGTATAAGCAAACAAACTAGGAAATACAAAGAAATGAATACACTCGAGGCCAATACGCTTCATAAACATCAATGCAAAATCTCAAAGAAAATATTAGCAAGTAGAATTCAGCCATATCCAAACAGTGAGTTTTATCTGGGGAATGCAAGTTTTGTTCAATATTTGATAATTTATCAGTGCCATCCACCATATAAATAGACTATAACATTTATGATAATCTTGAAGCAGAAAACAGCATTTGAGAAAGTACAATATAGTCTTAATAAAAACTCTGAGAAAGCTAGAAGTTTAAAGGAACCTATTCAGCAATGCAGTGGGATTCTTATCAGTGGAATAAATCAAGAAAAATAATTAAGAGGCATTCAGAATGCAATGGATTATGTAACATTGCAGCCTCACAAGACATGACTGTCTATGAAGAAAATCCCAAGGCAACTGCACAAAAACTCCTAGAACTAATAAGTGAGTGCAAGCAAGGTCGCAAGATAGATATAATGGCACTAGAAATGGAAAGTTGCTCTTGCGTTTCCTCAGGCTCACTGATTGTGTCCTTGGCTCTGTCCAGTCTACCAATGAACCGGTGAAAAGTATTCTTCATTTCCGTTACATTGTTTTTATTTTTAGCATTTCCTTTTGACTCTTTCTTAACGAGTTTCCATCTTTCTGCTAATGTTACTTATTTGTTCTTGCATATTATCCACTGTTTCCTTAGAGCACACAGCATATTCCTCATGGTTTTAAATTCCTGGTCAAATCATTCCAAAATCTCTACCATATCTGAGCCTGTTTCTGATGCCTGCTCTGTATCTTCACACTATGGTTGTGTTTTTGTTTTTTTTTTTTGGTCTATTACTATACTTTGAAATTTTTTGTTACAAACTTGACATGATATAGTGGGTGAAAAGAATGGAGTTAAATAGGTCTTTAGTGTGAGGTTTACCTTCATCTGGCTGTGTTTACTGTTTGCTGTAGCTGTAGGTGTCAGAGGCTAAACCTCCCTGTGATGTCCTTCATTTTTCCTCCTTGGTTGTGTTTGGTTTTCTTTGGGAACCTGTTCAGTATGGTCTAGCATGCACAGTTCTTTCCGTTTTTTTCCCCCAGTTGATGTGGTAGTAAGCTGTGGAGAGAGGAGAAACCATCTATCCTCCTGTGATAGAAGGCTTGAGTCAGTGTGCCCTGAGCTGTAGCTTTCACTAGTGCTTCTCAGTTTTGTTTTCTTTTCCCCTTAGAGATACAAGAAGGCTGGAGAGTGTTGTAATTGGATATTTCCCTTACTCTGGGTGGATTCGAGTCTGAAAAAACTCAATAGGTTAAACTGTAGAAAAAGAGTTTCTCTTGAGATCAGGTCTAGTTAAGAAGAACAGAACACTCTGGGCATATTTGCAAATGACTCCTTTCCACTCCCCCTACAGGAAGTAGGGAGGGATTTGTCTCCGGTCTTTACTGGGAGAACCTGATAGGGCTCCTGGAGATAAAACTCCCAAAAATGTGTTAGCCCCATTAAGATTGCGCCCCCAGGAGTTGTTAGCTATCAAATTTACCTATGCTGAGCCTCCAGCCATTCATCTTGTCCAGAGGAGGTTTGCCTATCCTAGTACTTGTTCCTGGGTATTTAGTTCCTGGTCCAAGGTTGTGACTGTATCTGTATGTCTCTTGAACTTTGGGGCAGCAGTTTGCCCTATGGTCTCAGTTCTCTGAGGGATGAAAGAAAAGTTGTTTTTCACTTTATTCAGCTTTTCTCTTGTTTGTGTCAATAGCAGAGAGACTTCAAGCTCCTTACATGCCCAACTGAAAACAAGAATGGACAATAAAAATGGGAAAAAAAAAACATTTAGAAAAATATCAGTTTTTTTTTTTTTTTTTGAATTACAAAGCTACTTTTAATACTTTGGGGTGAGCCCCACAGGAATAAAAAACACTGGGAAGGGGTAACCCCCTCACCCCCGGGAGTGGCCGAGGGGGAGAGAGGCTATCTGAGGGGAAGGAAGCACAAAAGGGACCCACTGCAGACTCAGGGCAAAGGGAATGCCATCGGTGCTGGGACCTGTGAGCACTACAGGAGGAAACGCGAGCGTGGTCGAACTGGCTCCAGGCACACAGGCGAAGGGCAAGAGGGTTGGACACGAAGCCACAAAGCTACTTGGGTTCCTCCTTCTTCTCGTTTGCCTTTTTCTACTTCTGCTGCATGATCTCCGAGTCCCTCTGCTTACGGGCGGCAGCAGAAAGCCCGTCATCTCGGCGCTTTCCCTTAACCGAGTCGCTCTGCTTTTTCATATTCTTCTGGCGGGCGAGCTCACGCTGGTTACCGCGGGTCATGGCGACGGCAGCGGCAAAATACCAGTTTTAAGAGAATTAAAAAATGAAATGCTTTGGTACATATCTAACAAAATATGTACATTATCGGGATGTTGAAACTACAAAATGCTGATGAAAAAATTTCAAAGAAGGCCCAAATAATAAATGGACATACTGTGTTCATGGACTAGAAGACTCAGTGAAGATTTATCATCTGTACAAAAGTGATCTATAGGTTCAGAGTAACTGTGGTCAAAGCAGCAGCAGGACTTTTTTCTAGATGTAGACAAGCTGATTTAACAAGTGTGTGGAAATGCAGTGGAGCTGGAATAGGTAAAACAATTTTGAAAACACAGAGAAATAGGGAAATCATACTACCCAATTTTAAAATCTGATATAAGCCTATGGTAATCAAGACAGTATGGAATTGGCTAATGGATACACACACATGCATTTATATAAATATGGAATAGAATGCAGAGTCATTCAATAGACCCACACAAATTAGCCAGTAGAGTTTTTAGAAAGGAGTGAAGGCAATTCATTAGAAAAATGTGTTTTCAGGCTGGGTGCAGTGGCTCACGCCTGTAATCCCAGCACTTTGGGAGGCCAAGGCAGGTGGATCACTTGAAGTCAGGAGTTTGAGACCAGCCTGGCCAATATGGTGAAACCCTGTCTCTACTAAGTATACAAAAATTATGCAGGCATGTTGGCTCACACCTATAGTCCCAGCTACTTGGGAGGCTGAGGCAGGATAATCACTTGAACCCGGGAGGCGGAGGTTGCAGTGAGCTGAGATTGAGCCACTGAACTCCAGCCTGAGTGACAGAGCAAGACTCCATCTCAAAAAAGAAAAAGTTAGCATTTTCAATCAGTTGTATTGGAACAATTAACATCCAACTATTTAAAAAAAAACTTTCACCAAAACCTCATACATTATACAAAAATTAACTCAAAGTTGATCATAAATCTAAATGTTATGTGTAATACTTTAAAACCTTTAAGGAAAACATGGGAGGAAATATTAATGTTCTGAAGTTAGGCAAAGAGGTCTTAAACATGACACTAATAGCATAATTCATAAAGGAAAATACGATAAATTGGGCCTCCTCATAATTAAAACTTTTGCTCTGTGAAAAACTCTGATGAGAGCATGTAAAGTCAACCAAGAGATTGGACAAATATTTGCAAATCATATGGTCTTTTATGAAGATTATATAAAGAGTCCTAATATCTCAAAAATTAGAAAATACGTGTCACAAGACAAAATTACACTATATTTAGCTCAATTATCTAATTGGCTTTTATTTGTGATTCTAGAATGTGCAACTTCTAATTCTATCAAATAGAGTGAGTGTTCTGATGAGCTAAGCAGAAGAGGTTGACTTTATATGCAGGAAAGGGCTGAAGAAAAGTAGAAACAAGGGACAAAAAGTTGACTGGCCATTTTGAAGTTGATTTCCTTATATGATAAAAGTGGAGAAAACTTTCTTTACATGCCTGCTCGAGCACACTGGGCTCTTTGTCATTGGATGCTGTGACTCTCCTGTTTCTTTTTAATTTTTGGAAAACTGGCCCGTTTCAAAGTTCATTTTGATTATATGGCAATTAGGATGAGTGATTCCATTCTGGCTTCGTCTGTTCTGCTGTTGCCTATCAATGGATATCCTCCCCATGTAAATGAACCACACATATTTACTGATCTATGTTTTAAAAAAATTCTTGAAGAAAATTAGAAAATATTTTCAAATAAATGAAAACGGAAATATGTTTTAAATTTTGTGGAATTCAGCTAAGCAAGTGGCTAGAAGAAACACTGTCATTAAAAGTTTACATTAGAAAGTAACAAAGGACTAAAATAAAAAATCTAAACTTTGATCTTACATAATTAGAAAAAGAAAAGTAAAGCCAAACGCAAACAAAAATATGTGGATGATATAAATAAGGAGAGAACAATTAATGAAATAGAAATTTCCAAAAAACAGTAAATGATGTTGATGGAACCAAAAATTATTTCTTTAAATAGATCAGACAAGCTGAAATGTCTGATGTCAATCTGAGAAAAATTTTTAGAAAGTGGTAGAGAAGTAATGGCTTTCAACACAACTAGAAGTAAAGGACACTATATGGAAACTATTTTTTTTTTTATGACGACAGCACTCCATTTTTAAAGAAACTTGTGAGAAAACCAGATTTGCCTTAAAATTGTCTGAATTTTTAAGTGCCTACTATGTGACAGATGCTATCAAATGCATTAATCCATCAAATTTGAAGAGTATCCTGTAAGGTCAGCGTGGAGAGTTCACCTTCTTCACTCCATAGCATTTTCTGCACTTCCCTTTGCAACACCATCTATCATCTCGGGAAGCTGAGGATTTCCTCCTTCCATTTGATGCAAGGGCAAAATCTTACCCATCATCTCTGCTACCCTCCATATGACTGTTCTTACCTGAACACATGTACAGGTGCCACTAGTCACACCGAAAGCCGGCATGTTCCTAGGGGCAGATGCCAGACAGGAGGCAGTGGAAGGCTGGTTAATTATTCTTTCCAAATTCTAGTTGGTATGTCCACCAAATAACCATTTTTTTCACCTCTGGGAGAAGCCCAGGTTTTGTAAGAATTCAGCTTTAGGAGATGGCTGCTTCTCTTCTACTTCTTATGAGGGGGTGGATGTTCTGAGCACCACCCATCTCTTTGTCTGTTCAGTCTCCACCTTTGGATAAGAACCTCATTAAAATCCTACTGCAAATATCCATGTGGCTTCAAAAACGCACTCTCTACTTTCAGAGCTGAATCTCAGGAACCAGGAAATTGTGGGCCAAATCAGACTACTGAAAGCCTGTTGAGAAAACAAAGAGTGTTTTGAGGACTGCCAGCGAGAGATGACCAAGTATCTAAAGTCACAGTACAGAGTGACTGTGGCTGTGGGAAAGGACCAAGAGTGAGCCATGGGAGAGCCAGGGGGCTTCTGCAGGAGCTAGTAATACACCATGTCCTGGGGAGGGCAGGTCATTCTGAACAAACACCAGAGGAGGAAGCAGGGAACAGTGGGATGCAGGCCAGGTCCCAGAGTTGGAATAGAGGGCATATGAGGGTGACCAGGGGAAGGGTGCTGTGATGTGGGAAAGTGTTGAGGCCAGACAGAAATGCTGGGAGTGTACTGATCTCATGTGCCCAGGAAGGAGAAGAATGCAAGATGTGGATGAGCACTTGTAGTTTCTCTTACAATCTGTTACATAGTGGGTGCTCAATAAAAAGCACCTAGCAGAGTAATCTCTTAAGGAACCCAGCACGCACTAGCCCCAAGTGGTATTTGATTTTCATTGTCACCTTCTCCAGGCCTGTTTTAAATACATTGGCTGCAGGGTCTTTTTTGTCACCTGAAGACATGGTGCAGTGCTGAGAAGAGAAATGAAGTACCAGTCAGGAGGTCAGCCTCGGGGTGGGAGGAGTGGGAACTGCATGGGCTCTAAAGGAATTCAGACCAGGGGTCTGGTTCCAGCCCTGTTCCTTACTAGCCACTTGATCCTGGGAAATGCCCAAGCCCTGTGAGCCTTGGGTCCTTCATATGTGAAGCAGGTGTGATAAACTCTGTCTACTAGGATGGTTGGAGTGTGTGCAATGTAAGTGATGCACCTGGCTTAGGGCCTCCTTAAATTAGTAGTTTAACAAATGGCATTGGCTGTTATTTCTAATATTATTTGAGCCCAGACTCTACCACTCTGGGATTTTGCTGTTACTGTTCTCCAGTACTTATTAGAGAGTATACAGCTTAATAGGACATGGAATAATTAGCCAAAACAGGAAGTTTCATCAATAAAATTCAGTAAGTGTTGCATCTTAGAGAATATACTTCAAAATTTGGGTGTGCTGGAGACTTCTGCAGCCAGATGAAGCTCAAAGCTCCTAGAATCTGAAGCAAGGACCAACTCCTTCCCTCTCTCCCAGCTACTTTTCCATCCAAACCACTATTTTGATTCATTTTTTCACCACCCAAAATCTTACTCTTGCTTATATTTGGCCAAATGACCCTTGAGATAACCTTAGAATGTCTTTTTATTAGAGTCAGCTCTGGTTCTCTCAGCCACACAGAAAAGTACCTGGCCAGTGGCTTCTGCGCCACACTTCCTGGGAGAGTCACACTTATCTCTCAGGAAACCCTTGCAGATAATGGATATCCATCACGTAGCTCTCGGGCTGTGTTCAACCGCACTGGGACAAGAGCCAAGGACACCTTCTATTCCTGCCCCAGGTGGAGATGCCTCTTTGTTCATCCACCATCCAAAAAGAACTGCTCAGAACAGTTTTCCATTTCAGGCTTTTCTCTCACCATCTGAGAATCTGGCTCTAGATCCACCCAACTTCGTTAGAATCAGCTCTTCCAGAAGGACCTGCAGTTTCCCAAAGCCCAAAACGCCCCAGCTTAGGGCATTTACATGACCACTCTCACCTGGATCCAACATCCTCACCCCTCTCTTTCTTTTCCTGTAGGTCTTAGAGGATATTTAGCCACCTTAATTATATAATAGCAGCTCTATGGGTGCTGCCATCATGTAATTAGGTAGACATCCCTTATAGGTCTGTATATGTCTGGTTTACCGTAGCATCTCCACTACTAACCCAGGGCCTTCCAAAGAGCAGATGCTTAATGAATATTTGGGAAAGAAATGAGCCAGTGAACTGGGGGAATTATTTATGCAGATTTAATTTATCCTACATTCCAAATAAGCCAAGCAAATTCAGGTATACATGTATATTTTTAAATTTTATGGGGTAGACTAAGAGGTATAAGAAAAAGTAATTATTAACTATCATTTAATTTCTTTGTTTATCTCATCTGTTATACTGCTGAGTGCCTCCACATTTTCAAATACTTATTCCTCTGCTAGCTTATCTTGTCTCAGTTCAAAAAATAACAGGAATTTCTCAATTCAAATAAAAATAAAGACTCTTAAACTCCTAAAGCACATAAACAGTAATATGTTTGACTACTGTCATTCATAAATGTGGATGCTGAAATTTATTAAATGGAATATTTGAACAATTCCAAAAGAAAACAAAGATAAATCTCCAAGCCACCTAATAGAACAGGAATACACAGATAGTAAACACAGTGTGTTATTTGCACCCACTGTGGCACTCCAATACTGTGCTGACAGCTGAGGCTGCCTGTGTTCTTCAAACACAGAGTGAAGAATGGGCCTCATGTCACAAGCTGCTGGATGTGGCCCTGGGATGTGCACTGGTGCACAAACCCCTACCCTGACACTGGCCCTGGCTTCGACTCCTGATGACTCCCTCCTCCTCTATCAAAGCTCCTTTATATAGGGATGGGTAGGAAATGTGATCTCTTGCATTGATCTTGACCACATGCTCCAGGACTTTCATATAGGCAGTTTCAGCATGGTACCTTGGACCCCACAGGAGCTGGTAGCACTCAGGATCACTGCTGGGAACCTGCCGGTACTCCACGTAGTTTTTCCTGCACCCAATCTTGAGTGAGCAGCTTCCTGGTCTCCCCATAGATACTGTGCTCCCTCCTAACATACACCTCCATCACACCAAACTCTTCCCAGATTGCCTCCCCAGGGGACAGTTGTCCTCCATGAAAATCATGCCCAGGACAATTAAAAGGAGATTGATCTTGGGCATGCTCTGATCATCACCCAGCAGGCCATTGCACCAGAAACCCAGGCAGTGACAAGGACATAGGAATGGCCAGTATAATCAATTAAAATAATAATTTTTGGAAGGCCAGTCCTCTCCCACTAAGTTCGTTTCAGGTGATGATTGACAAAACCCTGGAGCCATAGCTTCTCAATAAACCCATTATTTCCTGGTGTCCTGATGTTACCCCAGGGCTGATGGCATCGTGGTTTCAGGCACTGGGTCAGATTGTGCAAGATGTGGGGTGGATTTTGAAAATCTTTCCTCCTATCTATCCTGTAACCTGCCATCTATGCAGGCTATAGATCTCCTTAATTTCCCTGCCGCTTCCCCCACCCAATATACAATTACCAGTGTAACACAGTCTTTAATCTTCCCCAGGGCTTTTCCTGTTTTGTCTTTTAGATTTTTTTTTTTTGGTAGATGGCTGTTATTTCTAATATTATTTGACCCCAGACCCTACCACAATGGGATTTTGTTGTTATTTTTGTTGTTCAGGATTTATCAGAGAATATACAGCTCAATAGGACATGGAATAATTAGTCAAAAAAAGAAGTTTCATCAATAAAATTCAGTAAGGGCCGGGCGCAGTGGCTCACGCTTGTAATCCCAGCACTTTGGGAGGCCGAGGCGGGCGGATCACGAGGTCAGGAGATCGAGACCACGGTGAAACCCCGTCTCTACTAAAAATACAAAAAAATTAGCCGGGCGTGGTGGCGGGCGCCTGTAGTCCCAGCTACTCGGAGAGGCTGAGGCAGGAGAATGGCGTGAACCCGGGAGGCGGAGCTTGCAGTGAGCCGATATTGCGCCACTGCACTCCAGCCTGGGCGACAGAGCGAGACTCCGTCTCAAAAAAAAAAAAAAAAATTAAATTCAGTAAGTACTGCCTCTTAGAAAATGTACTTCAAAATTTGGGTGGGCTGGAGAATTCCACAGCCAGATGTAGTTCAAAGCTCCTAGAATTTGAGGAAAGGACCAACTCCTCTCTCTCCCAGCTGCTTTCCCATCTGAACCATATTTTCATTCATTTCATCACCACCCAAAATCTAGGCCTTGCTTATAATTGGCCAAATGACACATGAAATGACCTAATTAGCAGCAGCTCGCATTCTCCCAGTCAGGCAAAAAAAAAAAAAAAGTGGTTTCTGGGCCTCACTTCCTAGAAGATTTAGCCTTATCTCTCAGGAAACCTTTGCAGATAATGGGTATCAATCACCAAGCTCTTGTGCTGTGTTCATTTGCGCTGGCATGAGAGTGCAGCACACTTTCCATTCCTGCCCCAGCAGGAGATGCCTCTCTGTTTTATCCACCATCCAAAAGGAACTGCTGAGCAGGTTTCCCTTCCAAGCTTTTCTCTCATTCTCTGAGAATCTGGCTCTGGCAACACCCAGTTTCATTAGAATCAGCTCGCCCAAAAGCTACTGCAGTTTCCCAAAGCCCAAAAGGCCTTGGCTCAGGGCATGTACACTCCACCACTCTCACCTGTTGCCCCACACCCTCATCCCTCTCTTATTTTTCCTGTAGATGTTAGAGGACATCTGTTCACCTTAGTTATATGACTGCAGATCCTAGACTCTACAACCCTAAGGTTAGGGGTGGGTCTAGCTTACCTTAGCATCTCCACTACTAACCCAGGGCCTTCCAAGTAGAGATACTGTATTAGTCCATTTTCACACTGCTGATAAAGACATACCCGAGACTGGGCAATTTACAAAAGAAACAGGTTTAATGGACTCACAGTTCTATGTGGCTGGGGAGGCCTCACAATCATGGCAGAAGGTGAAAGGCACGTCTCACATGGCAGCAGACAAGAGAAGAAAGCTTGTGCAGGGAAACTCCTTTTTATAAAATCATCAGATCTCCTGACACTTATTCACTATCATGAGAATAGCACAGGAAAGACCTGCCCACATGATTCAATTACCTCCCACCAAGTCCTTCCCACAACACGTGGGAATTGTGGGAGCTACAATTCAAGATGAAATTTGAGTGAGGACACAGCCAAACCGTATCAGATGCTCAATGAATGTTTCATGAATAAATGAGCCAGTGAGCAGGGGGACTTATTTATTCATATTTAATTCTATTACATTCTCAAAGAAGTCAAGTAAATCCAGGTACACACACACACACATTAACTATACAGGGTAGAATAAGAGGTACAAGGCAGAAATAATTATTGTTTAATTTCTTTATCTTACCTATTTTACTGCTATGTTCTTTCACATTTCTAAAAAAATACTTAATCCCTGCTATGTTATATTGTCCAAATTAAAGAGCTAACATGGGTTTCCCAATATAAATGAAAAGCAAGTCTCTTACTCCTAAACTATGTAAAAAGCAATAATTCTGCCTACTGTCATACATAAAATAAATGTTGAAGTTCATTACACCAACCATTAAAAGTAACATTTGAACAATTTCAAAAGGAAACAAAGATAAATCTCCACATCACCAAATAGAACAGGAACCCAGAGATGATACACACTGTGTTCCCTTACACCCAATATGCCCTCCGCCACTGAGAATGGTGACTTTTCTCTTCAAATACAGCGTGAAGAATGAGCCTCATGTCACAAGGACAGAGAAGTTGGTGCATGTGGCCCAAGCCCTCCCCCAACCTGCCCCAATGGCTCTGGTTGCAATTCCTGCTCAGACTCCTTCTTCCTCTGTCAAAGCCTCTTCATGCAGGGATGGGGCAGAAGTTTAATCTGTAACACTGACCTTGACAACATACTCCAGGACTTTCACACAGCTGGTTTCAGCAAGGGATCTTGGACCCCACAAGAACTAATAGTGTGCAGGATCACTGTGGGGCACCTGGCAGTACTCCAGGTAGTTCTCCTGCACCCAATCTTGGGTGAGCAGCTTCCTGGGCTTTCCATAGATATTGTGCTCCCACCCAATATACACCTCCATCACACTCAATGCTTCCCAGATTGCCTGTTCAGGGGCACAGTTTCCCCCCATTAAGATCATGCCCAAGGACTATTATCCCCCGTCTTGGGCATGCTCTGATTATCACCCAGCAGGCCATCATAGGAGAGGCTCAGGCAGGTGACAAGGATGTAGGAGTGGCCAGTGGGGCCCACTTCCCTCATGTCAATGCCAAAGACCAGCTGCATGCACTCTGAGGCTTTGCTGAAGATCACAGGAAAATAGTGGTTGTAATTTTTCATGACACTCTCCAGCATTTCTGCCTTTGTGACCAGCTCCTTGACTTGATACTTGTGGAGCAGGGAATGAACCAACTCAGCCATTTCTCATAAAGTGCTTCTCAGAACAAGGATTCCATGTCTGCTGGGTTTGGTGAAGTGCTTGGCCCCTTCTCTTCTTGGCTGCTGGAGTCCTCATCAGGTTTGCTCCATAAAGTGTAGTTGATGGTAGTAGGGGTGGAAGAGCTACACTGAGGACTCTGGGGAGGACTCAGTGACTGAGCAGCAGGCACCTCATCCAGGGCCTGCTATCAGAGTAGAGAAGCAGGAGGTGACCTCCTATAACTTAGCCAAGGGAACCTGCTTATCCACCAAGCCAGGTGTCTCTCCTTGGGCCTGAAGGCCTTCCTCAGGCTTGCAGTGCTACCTCCTCTGCCCACGAGGCATGATGACTCAGGTCAGGGCAGCAGGCAGGAGTAAGGGCAGAAGCTGGTCGCTGGGGACTTACAGGCCTGGTAGAGAGAGGGAGCTTGTGGGCCTTCTCAGCTGAAAACCACATCCTGAGGACTCTAACAAAGGCCGACTTACAGGTCTTCTCCTTCTGTGATGCTCCGGGGCCTCCTGGGGTTCTTGTCCTCCTGCTAATCATGTCCCCTGAGAACCTGAAGAAGGAAGTGAGAGGGCTCTTCAGAGTGCTACCAGATAGCAGAGGCCAAGGCTCTAGGACTGACAGTAGGGAAGGTGAGGACAGGCACTGTAGGGTCCCCTCTGTTCTAGCACATGTGGGGCTCTTGGTGCACATTCAGGGTGAACACCTCACCTTGACTGATGACACTGTCCGGGCCTCTGCTCTGTGACCTGAGGACACTGCCTCAGACCAAGTCCTCACTACCTGATTTCTGGAGCTCCTGGAAGAGAAATCAAAGGGTCCTCAGGCTGCAGACTGCAAGCACACCTCAGCTCCCCAGTGATGTCAGGAGGGTAGGCTGGAATCTGTGAGGTCAAACCAATTCAAAACTGGGGAAAGTATTTGATTAGAAATTTCTGCTTAAATGCTATGCAAGTGGGCAGTGGGCATATGAAAAGATACTTAATGAAACCAATTATTAGGGAAATACAACTCAAAATCATAGTGAGATAGGATCCCACACTCACTAAGATGGCTACAATGTTTTAAAAAAATGAAACAGCAAGCCAGGAAATAACATGTGTTGGCAAAGATATGGTGATATTAGAACATTTGTGTCTTCTGGAATGTAAAATGATACAACTGTTGTGCATCACCCTATGTGATCTCTCAAAAAAATTCAAAGTAGAATTACCATATAATTCAACAATTTAATTTCTGAGTATGTATCCAAAATAAATGAATGCACAGACTTAGATTTTTGTGTACCAAAAAATATAGTATCATTACTCACAATAGCTAAAATGTAGAAGCAACCCAAGTGTCCATTGCTAAATGAATACAGAAGCAAAATGTGGTATATGCATACAATGGAAACTTATTCAGCCTTATAAAGGAAGGACATTCTAGCATACATTACAACATGCATGAACCTTGAAGATATTATGCTGAATGAAATAAATCAGTCGCAAAAAGACACACCATATGATTCCACTTACACAAGATACTTAGAGTGGTCAAATTCATAGAGACAGAAACTAGAAAGGTAGTTGCTATGGGATATGGGAAAAGGGAAAGGGAGCTACTGTTTAATGGGTATAGTGTTTGTTGTGCCAGAGGATAACAGTTCTTGAGATGAGTGGTTTTGATGGTTGCATAATAATATGAATGTACTTAAATATCACTGCCCTGTAAACAAAAACTGGTTGGGAAGGTCAATTTCATGTTATGTATGTTTTACCACAACAAAATGTTTTATTAAAAAAAGAAAGAAAGAAACCCCTACTGTAACAAAAATGAATAATGCCTTTGACTGGCTCATCAAGAGACAGGACATGGCTGAGAAAATAAGCAAAAGCCTGATGAAATGCCAACATAAGCTTTCAAACCTGAAGTGCAAAGAGAGAAAAGAAAGGAAAAAGACAGAACAGAATATTCAAGAACTGTGTGACAACTATACAAGGCATAACTATGTATAATTGGAATACAAGAAGGAAAAGAAAGAAAGGAACAGGAGAAATATTTGAACTGGTAATGGCTGAGAATGCCCCCAAATTAATGACAGACATGTATTCACAGGTCTAGGAATCTCATAAAACACCAAGTAGGATAAATACTAAAAAGTATGCATCTATACAAATCATATACAAACTGTAGAAAATAAAAGAGAAAAATAATATTGAAAGAAGCTGGAGGAAAAACAAGTGTCAGAGGAATTCCTATTGTTATTTTTCTCTATCTTCCTACTTCCTGGCCTCCTAGCCAGGCCCTTTAAAGGGAAATGCACAGCAGTATGAGTAGTCAAAAGAGCCACCTCCTAGTGAGAAAGTAAGAGGGAGTTCCCTGGGACCTAGTGGGCATGGTGAAGATCACTGAGAATAGTTGATATGGCTTGAATTTGTGTCCCCACCCAAATCTCATGTCAAATTGTGATTCTCCAGTGTTGGACGGGGGACCTGGTGGGAGATGACTGGTTCATGGAGGCAGATTTGCCCCTTGCTGTTCTCATGATAGTGAGTGAGCTCTCACGAGATCTGGTTGTTTGAAAGTGTATGGCACCTCCTCCTGCTCTTCCTACTTCTCTGACCATGTAAGACATGCCTGCTTCCCCTTCGCCTTCCACCATACATGGCCTCCCCAGCCATGCTTCTTGTACAGCCTATGGAACTGAGTCAATTAAAACTATTTTAAAAGAATAAATTACCCAGTCTCAGGTAGCTCTTTATAACAATGCAAGAACGGACTAATACAATAGTAAATGTAAGAAAGACAACACATTAAATTTGGTAGAATTTCCTGCATCAACCCAAGATGCCCATGTAGGAATCTTTCTATTAATCTAGGACTAGAGAATTAAATGAGAGAAAGATCATCACCCATTTCTCAGCCTAGGCATAAGATGACTCACACACACTATGGATTCAAATATCAGGGCAGCAGCAAAAGCAGAATATATAATACATTTTTTTCCAGCACACGTGCAACACTCACCAAGCTACATCATCTTCTGAGTCATGGAACATGCAACAGATTTTTAAAAATTGAAATAACCAAGAGTATGGTCTCTGACCTTTCATGGCATCAAATTAGAAATCAAACAATAACATTAATACAACAGGAAAATCTCAAACAACTTGGAAACTAAACAATACAATTGTTAATAATTCAAGGATCACACTGAGTCTTGACAAACAAAAAATCCATAAAACTAAGTTAAAATGAAAAGGCAACATATCACAACTTGTTAGATGCAGCTAAAGCAGTGTTTAGAGACAATTATAGCAGTTAAAGCTTAGATTAAGGTAATAGAAAGGTCTCAAATAGATAAGCTTCTACTTTCACTAACTAGAAAAAAAGGAAAACAAATTAATTCAAAGCAAGCAGAAAGAAGTAGAAAGTCAATAGAAATAATTGACTTTGAAAAGAGAAAAAAATAGGAAAAAAAATTGAGAAACCAAAATCTAGTCCTTTGAAAAGATCAAGAGAATGGATGGGACTCTAGTCAGCCAGACAAATTAAAAAGAGAGAGGACACAAATTATTAAAATCAGGAAGGAAACAGGAGCTATCATTACAGAACCTGCAGACATTAGAAAGATAAAAAATGAAATACTGAAAACAAATATATGCAGAAAAATTCAAGAACTGAGATGGAATTGATAATGAAATTAAATGGATTTCCCCCAAACTCAGAAACTGCCAGAACTCACCTTAGCTGAAATGGATTACCTGAGTAGGAGTCTAGCCAATAAAATAATTGATTTCATAGTAAAAAATCTTTCTGGGAATTAACTACATAGACCCAGATATGTTCACTGGAGATATCTTACAAACATTTAAAGAAAAAGTCACACTCATGTGGACACTCTCATACAGAAAATAAAAGAGAATGGAATGCTTCCTGAATCTTTTTATCAGGTTAACATTACTGTGATATTACCAGGCCAGCAATACAAACAAACAAACAAACAAACAAAAAAAGGAAATACAAAAGAAAACATTAGAGACCAATATGTTTTATAAACATGGATGCAAAAATCTCCATCAAAACCTTTTTTAATAGAGTACAGCAACATCTAAAAAGTGGGATTTATCTGGGAAATGCAAGGTTGGTTCATATCTGATAATTAATCAATATAATTTACCATGTCAACAGACTAATGAAATTTATGATGGTCTGAACTGAAGCAGAGAAGAACATTTGAGAAAATACAACATATTCATAATCAAAAGTCTCAGAAAACTGGAAGTAGAAAGAAACTTACCTGACAGAGCACATATACCAAAAAACCTAGAGCAAATATCAAAGTTTGCAGTGAAAGACTGATTGCCTTCTCCTAAGAACAGAAACAAGAAAAGGGTTTCCCCTGTCACTACTCCTATTTAGCATTGTAGTAGGATTCTTACCAGTGAAATCAAACAAGAAATATAAATGAGGGACCCAGAATGGAACATATTATACAACATTGTTTCTAACCTTGGAAGACATGCCTGTCTATGCAGAAAATCCCAAGGAAACTGCACAAAAACTTCTCAAATAAGTGAACGCAGCAGTATATTGAGATAGAAGCTCAATATACAATAATAATATTTCCATGTGATGGCAATACAAGTGGGAAGTTGCTCTTGCCATTTCTGCAGATTCACTGAGTGTGTCCTTTGCTCTGTCCATTCTACTGTTCAGCTCATCAAAGTCATTCTTCATTCTAGCTGTGATATTTTTCATTTTTAGCATTTCCTTTTGACTCTTACAGTTTCCATCCTTTTGCTGATGTTACTTATCTGTTCTTGTACATTATCTTCTGTTTCCTTATAGCCCTCAGCACATTCCTCACAGTTGTTTCAAATTCCCAGTCAGATCATTCCAATATCTCTACCATATATGAGTCTGTTTCTAATGACTGCTCTTTCTCTTCACACTGTGTTTCTTGTGTATTATGGTTTGAAATTTTTTGTTGCAAACTTGATGTAACGGAATAGATAAAAAGAATGGAGTTAAGTAGGCATTTAGTGCAAGGCTTTGTGTTCATCTGGCTGTGTTTACTGTTTGCTGCAGCTGTAGGTGTCAGAAGCTAAACCTCCCTTTTGTGTCCTTCATTTTTCCTCCTTGGTTGCATTTGGTTTTCCTTGGATGCTTGTTCATTATGGTCTGACATATACTGTTCTTTCAGTTTCATTCCCCTATTGATGTGGCAGTGAGCTGTGGAGGGAGGGAAAATGTTCTGTCCTCCTATGACTAGGTGTCAGGCTTGAATCAGTGTGCCTGGGCTGTAGCTTTCACTGGAGCTTCTCAGTTTTGTTTTCCCCTTGAAGACACAAAAGGCTGGATGGTGTTGTAATTGGGTATTTCCCTTCCCACAGATTGGTTAAAGTCTAGAAAAAACCCAGCAAGTTAGACTCTGGAAAAATAGTTTCTCTTGGTAAGAAGAACAGAACACTCTGGGCATATTTTCTAATTAATTCTTTCCAAACTCCTTACAGGAAGTAGGAAGAGATTTTTCCCTGGTCTTCACTGAGAAAACCTGACGGGGCTCCTAGAGAAAAGACATTGGAAACGGTGGTAGTCCCCTTAACACAGTTCCCCCAACAGCTCTCAAACTTGCCAATACTGAGCCTCCAGCCATTCATCTTGTAGAGATGAGGTTTTCCCATCTTGATAGTTGTTCTTGGGTATTCAGCTCCTGGACTTCTTATCTCCAAGGTGTGACTGTATTTTGGCTGTTTCTTTGGCTTTGGTCTGGTAGTTTGCCCTGTGGTCTCAGTTCTCTAAGCAAATCTGAGAAAAGTTTTTTTTTTTTCAATTTATTCAGCTTTTTACTTGTTTGTGTCAATGGAAGAGACACTTCAAGTTTCTTATAGGCTGAACTGGAAAAAAGAATGGACAATAAAAATTGGAAAACATATTTTAAAATATCAGTTTTAATAGATTAAAAAATAAAATGCTTTGCTATATAACTAATAAAATAAGTCCCTATCTGTGTGGAGAAATGACAAAATGCTAATGAAGACAATTCAAAGAGGTCCAAGTAAATATATGAACGTATTATCTTCATGGACTGCAAGACTCAGTGGAGATGTGTGACCTATACCAAAGCTATCTGTAGATTCAAAGTCAATGCTGTCAAACTACTAGCAGGAATTTTTGTACATGTAGACAAGCTGACTTGAAAAGTGTAAGGAAAGGCAAAGGATCTGGAATAGTTAAAACAATTTTGAAAAAAAAACCAGAAAATCATGGTGGAATCATACTGCTCAATTTTAAGATGTAGCATAAGCCTACAGTAATCAAAACAGTATGGAATTGGCTAGTGGATACACATATAGATTAATGGAATAGAATGGAGAGTCCTTGAATAGACCCACACAAATATGGCCAATGGAGATTTTTAGAAAGGAGTAAAGACAATTCATTAGAAAAATGTTAGGCTTTTCAATCAGTGGTATTGGAACAATTGAATATCCATATGTTATTAACAAAAAAACACCAAAATTTCACACTTTAGACAAAAATTAACTCACAGTGGATCATAGATTCAAATGTTATACAAAAAACTATGACGCTTTTAAAGAAAATATAGGAGGAAATACTGATGACCTGAAATCAGGCAAAGAGGTCTTAAACATGACACCAAAAGCATGATTCATAAAGGAAAAAGTGATAAATTGGATTCCTCAAAATTAAAACTTTTACTTTGGGAAATACATGGATCAGAGAATAAAAAGTCAAATGTGGAGTTACACAAATATACGCAAATTGTATGCCAAACAACAGTCTTTTATGCAGAATATATAAAGAGCCCTAAAGTTTCAGAAATGAGAAAACGTGTCAAAAGACAAAATTACACCAAATTTGGTTCAAAAATCGAATTAGCTTTCATTTGCAATTCTATAGTGAACAACTTCTCATTCTATTTAAATAGAATAGGTGCTCCAATGAGCTGAACATAACATGTTGGCTTTACATACAGAGCAGGGCTGAGAATTGTACAAACAAGTCTTCAGCCTGGGCCCCATTCCTAGGTAAGTAGCTGAATTGGGGTTTTGCCTTGGAAATTTTCCGTAATGGCTAAAAGTTAAGATTAGCAAGTAGCTGGTCTTAATTTCTCCTTACCAGTAGAGTACTCGGTAATCCTGTGCTATCTTTTGTTTTGCTTAACTGCCTTTCTGTTTTTTAGTTTGTTGTTTTTTTTACTGTTGTTTTTGTTGTTTTAGTCTTTTTCCCAATGAATTTGGCCAACTCTACTGGACTTGGTCAAATCCAAAGGAAAGCTCCAAATTATGGGGAACAAAGTCTCTGAATTGGCTAAAATCATGCAGCTGAAAAAAAAGAAAGAATTTGATTACCTTAGGTGCATTATTTACATAACAAGGCCACCTTTTAGTAGCCAAGCCAAATTGAAAGAGCAATGGCTGTAGTTCAGTAGCTAAGATTCTGCTGTTTTTTTCACATGACAGCCTGGGTTTGGTTCCTAAATCAAGTCCTTTCTGGTTTGATATTTTTGTTACATTTGAACTATCAGTAGTTTATCCCAGCCAAAATATGGTAATGAGATTTAAATAATTTTTTAAGAGCACAATTATTATGTCAGCTTAATTAAAAGCTAAGATCCAAGATGTATATGTGTGTGTGTGCCTCTGTGTGTGTGTGTGTATATGTTCAGAACAGGGATCTCTGAGAAAAACAGAAACAAAAATTTGAAAAGGTAAATATATATGTATACACATACACCTACATATATAATATATATGTGTGTGTGTGTGTGTATATATATATGTATATATTGAAAAGGCCTTTATGCTTTCTTTCTCTCCTAGAATATTATTTTTTGAGAAAAAGCGTTTTTTACCATTCTCAGTCAACAGAATTCTGTTTTCTCCATTTACTTCTGCCAGTCTCTTTCTTCTTGCCACTGTCTGCTGCATGAGGGGCCTTAAATAATTTCAGGGTCTGTGAAATTAGATTTTTTTCTAATTTCAGAAGAGCTCATTAGAGCTCTTTAGATTTAATTTTTAAATATTTAATTATATATTTTATATATTGATTTATAATCTATATAATTTAATTTATATATGTAATTGGCTTACAGACAAAAAAATCACTTAAATCAAATACTTTATCAGAAAAATAGGAGCCCAAATGCTTTTATAAGTTTACTTAAGTAAATCCTTAATAAATAAGTTGGTTTTAAAATTATTGGTAAAATAAAATTAGAAATTTCTTCAGAATGGTCAACATACATTATTGTTGGATTCATTGGTCTAGTAGTTTAATATTTAATCTCTGTTAGGTGTTATAAGTTGTCAAAATTTCACAAGAGAATTGTGAAGCTTGCAGCCCACAAGAGAATTATTTTTGTATAGTTTTTTATAAATAAGGCACTGAATATTGTTGAGTTTAATGGGAACAGCTAAATCTTGAATATTGGCAAAATATAACTTTTTTTAACTTTAAGATTCTTACTGAGGTAAATACCTGAAATGCACATGCTATAAAATGGTTAATAGGGATATAACTTTAAATGATGACTATCACAATTTTCATAAGCAATCTAGTTAAACTATTGAAAAATACAATTAATTAATTGATTAGGAAAATGTAATGAAACAAATGCTTGCAAATAAACTTCTCACATAGTTTAGAATCTAAAGTTATATTGAGTTAAATAATAGATATTCATTAAATGGATCATTTCCAATTTCTTTAAAAAAATTATAGGGAAACATTTTTCATTAAAAATGTGTTCTTATTTAAAGGGAAATAAGTTTAGTCTAAATTTAAATGTTATTTAATGGTTATTTTTGAAACAAGGTAAAAGGAACCAGTAAATAAGAGAGATGTAAAGAAAGTTATAGATAAGATATTTTGGTAAGAAAGGCTAAAAGGAGAATAATTTTATATAAAGTGAATCTTGCATGGTAAATTTTTTTGCCCTAAAATAAAATGACTGGTTATTTAAGAAAAGGGTTGTTTAGGATACAACAGGAGGCCCAAGAATGTTGTAAACGGTTTCTGTAAGCCATAATAAAGTTTGTAAAAAGAGCATTCATAAGAGAGAATCTTTATGTGATCAAGTTGGCTATAACTAAAAAGAAATTATTTATAATTGTCTTTCTAGAGATTGGGTATTGATAAGGAAAAAACACTAAAACACTAAGGAATTGGTTAGAACAACAACATTTTTAAGGTATCAATTTATTATTAATAAAATTACAGGGATTTTATTTTTTTAACTCAAAAGTTCAACAGTTATTGCATCTCACTGTTTTCAGCTTTCTCTCCCCTTTGAAAAGGGCTGAGATAATAACTGTCTCCTTTAACTTTTTCATCAGCTCCTGTAACCTTTTTCCTCAGGTTTTAACTGTTGTTGTGGCCTGATGCTGAAAGTGTTTCATTTTAAAGGTCTAAAGGAAATGTTTTCTTCCAGTATAATATTTTGTGCTCTTGGCTTTAAATTCTATGAAACTAAAAATTTTCACTTATGACCCAGGACACACTCTACCTATTTCTAAGTACTATTTTCATTAGTTCTGACTTGCAGGTTATCTAAAAGGACTCCCCATAGGAAAAGCATTCACACTGCAGAAGGTGGTTTTGTTTTTTTTTAACTTTTGGTAAGTGGCCTAACAAACAAATTTTACATTTTATCAAAATAATTCCTATGTCATTGTTACTACATTTTGATTTCCTCAGGAAAACTGAGATAAAAAATTAAGATTATTACATCCATGTAAGTTTCTGTATTTCTTTCTTTTTTTTTTTTTTTGAGGTGGGGTCTTGTTCTATCGCCAGGCTGGAGTGCAGTGGCGATCTTGGCTCACTGCAACCTCCGACTCCAGGGTTCAAGCGATTCTCCTGCCTCAGCCTCCCAAGTAGCTGGGATTACAGTTGCCTGCCACCACGCCCGGCTAATTTTTTTTGTATTTTTAGTAGAGACGGACTTTCACCGTGTTAGCCAGGATGGTCTCAATCTCCTGACCTTGTGATCCGCCTGCCTCAGCCTCCCAAAGTGCTGGGATTACAGGCGTGAGCCACCGTGCCTGGCCAGTTTCTATATTTCTTTTAAAGTCCTAGTGCTATTAAGTTACAGGGCTTTGATTCCTGGGACTAAAAAGGATGCCAAGTCCTGCTAAGTCTTAAACACCGACAGCAGTTAAAGCCTCATCTTCAGGCCTGGTAGAAGATGACAATCAAAAGAAACTGTTCATGAGACACAGGGGCAGAAATTAAAACTATTCAATCCCTCTAGGCCTTGGGAGTATTGTGGCAGAGGTGGGCACATCAGATTGTAAGGGCTGATTTTGAGAGATAAAATTAGTTCAGAGTTTCTCTAAATTAAACATTAATATCAAAGGCACATTAATGCAAGCCCAGCATCTGGGCCCCTATCTCAGATTAACAAGGTTTTCTTGGAGCATTAACCCACTTTAAAAAAAATTTTAAAGATTATAAAAAGGTTTATAAAAATTATATCTTATGGTCAAGATGATGAAAATTTAATAGATTTGTTTGTAAAATTTGAGAGACAGATTTAATTGGCCTCATGCAGTCTTTATAAAGGCTTACTGTTTGGAAAATTGTCTCCTCTCCCAAAGAATAAAGGGTCTTGCTTCTTTTTGAAATCTTTGAGTTATCACTTTGGCTGAATTAATAATGACTTTGTAAAACAATGACCTATAATCCTATCTTGTGATAGCGAGTGTTTTAACCTTTTTATATATGAAAAACTTTCCAAAATTAAATGCTAAATTGAGTCCTTTTGACCTCATTAGTTTTTTGATATTAGGTCTTCTGAAGTCCAAGAGAGACATATTCAGCTTACTTTATATAATAAAATAATACAGGAAGCATTGTCAAATATGGTATCTATCCTTCTTTGGATTATATTTATATAAATGTGTTATTAACATATGTTCCAAAATTGTATGAGATTCCTGTGATTATGATATGTTTTGTTATATGTTATCAGTATTACTTATGATTATTATGTAAAATTATTGTATGCCACAGAAGTAATCCAGTTTCCCTGTCAGTTTTGTCTTTAACCATGGCTGTTCTATGTCTTTTGTCATCTGTAATTGTTGTTTTACCTTGATTATTTTACAGAGTGGTTTATAATCAGTTATAGAACACTGAGGAGTACTTTAAATACAGGTTTCTGATAACTTTAGAGATTGTGCCATTGGAATAGAGAGAAAAACTTCCAGGACTCCTATAGAGAGCTGACATATTCATAAGAATTGGTGATCCAATATCAAGCAGATGGAAGTCAATTGCATGGATTGAACTAACAGAAGATTGAAGTAATCTTTTATGACTTTTTGTTGGAAACACTTGATGATTCTGTTTGGTTTGTTTTTCAGAGTCAAGAAAACTCCCACTGCCCTCGGCTAATTTTTTGTATTTTTTAAGACGGGGTTCACCTGGTCTCGACTCTGACCCTGATCCCCCCCGGCCTGCGTGAGCCACCGCGCCCGGCCAACTTTCTCTTCTTTTAAGCTATTTACAGCGTTTAACAATTGAATAAAGTATACTGTTATAAGCAAAATTTAAAACCTAATTCCTTTCTCTCAACTTAATTTCTCCAAGTTTTGGAAACTATTTTGTGAGTATTCTTAATCTATGACAATATAGTTATTTGCATAAGTTGAATATGAATATTTTCTTTTATAACATGGCATAATTGAAGACACTAGTTATTCTACCAAGGCTTTGACTGGCATGACATTTTTTAGATTGCCTTGAGAAAATAAGGCTGAATTATAGAGCAAATAGAAGCCCCTTGGAAAAACTGGCCCTATGCCTTTTCCTTTACAGGATCTTAACCTGTGGTAAGTAAAGAATGTTACTTTCTGATAGGCTGGGAACCTCAAGTTTTCTTGAGACCTCAAAAAGAGAGGAATTCACTTAATTCACACAAGTACCCGGAGGCACAGATAAATCCTTGGCTGGACTTGAGGCTTTTAAAAAGTTCTAATCTTAGATTCCTTATGAAAAAGTTTCCAGCAAAGCCAATTTAAAAAAAGAGAGAAAGCGAATATGGCAAATGATTATTCTTGCTGCACTTTATGCAAATAATCAAGCCAAGTGTAGTAGGACTAAAATTTATTTACAAATAAATTGGTTCTACTATGATTTTGTCTTTAATAAAATTGAGGAATTGAAGAGAAAAATTATGTTACAAAATAAACTATACTGTACCTGTTATTAGATTATAGTCTTGCTTAATGTTTTTCAATTTTTATTATTTTCTGCAATTTGGATTGAATTCTAAATTTTTTCCTGCATATAAATCTCCAAAATAAAGTTTTCAATTTTTTTATTTCTTTTTCCCCTTTTTCCTATTTTTATTGATTTGAAATTACTAAAAGTTAAACTGTGTTTTCCTTAATCCCCTGCAAACTGGAGCTAGACAACTTAAACTTAAGAAGAAAATAACAGCAACCTATTTATATACATAAACCAATTTCATTCCTACCTACTAATATATGGACTTCAGAGTAATATGGCCTATATCAGTTTTCCAGGGTTGTTCTCCATTTTGTTTTTTTTTTTGTTGTTTTCTTTCTCTCTTCCTCTCCCTATTTTTCCTTCATAAGGTGTGTGTCTTCACAACCTGCTAAAAATGAGCTTTCCTAACAATGTGGGACCTATTTTTCTAGGAATAAGCCATTGTAGCCATGAGTGATCAGATAAAAACCCAAAACCAGAAGCACATTTTCTTCTGAAATGCTGATATGGTTTGACTCTGTGTCACCACCCAAATCTCATCTCAAATTGTAATCCCCACATGATTAAGAAGGGACCGGGTGGGAGGTGATTCGATCACAGGGGTGGTTTCCCCAATGCTGTTCTCGTGATACTGAGTGAGTCTCATGAGATCTGATGGTTTAAAAGTGTTTGGCAGTTCCCTCCTTGTGCTCTTTCTCTCCTGCCACCATGTAAGATGTGCCTTGCTTTCCCTTCACCTTCCACCATGAATGTAAGTTTCCTGAGGCCTCTCCAGCTATGCAGAACTGTGAGTCAATTAAACCTTTTTTGTTTATAAATTACCCAGTCTCGGGAAGTTACTTATAGCAGTGTGAAAATGGACTAATACAAATGCTTTGTCTGAAAGATTTTCAAAAGAAAAGAGGGAGAAATGTGAAAGAAACATAAAAATGTGGGACCCCAATTCACCATGCCAAAAGAAGAAAATGAGGCTGAAAGCTGAGTCATGTAAGAAGCTGCCTTTCCTTTTGTTCCTAAGCAGATAGCTACAGATGAAAGGTTAAATATATCCACAGGTAGCTACTCTGCATTCACTTGATCTTACATAAAGTGCTGATTTACTTAGAGAGAGAGGAATGCATAACTGATTATTCCCCTACTCGCTCCTATTTCTCTAGCAACATGTGCATTCAGTAATGTGACCATGCCCACCCTCTATCTCCTCCAGCTTGCATTTACCCTCTAAAAATTGAAGCCCTCAAAATCATCTTTGAAGAAAGGCACAGACCTATCTCCTGGGCATGTCTTTAACATTGGCAAAATAAACTTCCAAACTGATTGAAACCTGTCTCAGATACTTTTTAGTTTTCAGACGAAATTCAGGGGAACAAACTAACAAATCCCCAAGATACATGTATTTTCATGAACATACCTCTACCAGTCAACAGGGTATCTACCAAAAGAAATACGAAAATGAAAAAATAAACTGAGGGCTCTTTTCTCACCATCATAAAGAATCTGAAGTTTCTTTTTTTTTTATTAGACTAGTGAAGAGAAGGGAAGAATCAGGAATAACTTTTAACTCCCCTTTTCATTTTTTTTTAATTTCTTTTGGTTCAGCTTATGCAATATTTTGTATCCATGTAAGAATCTAAGTTTATTGAATAAAGAGCATTGCTAATGATTTAAATCAATTAAAGCAAAATAAATTGCTAAAGGGGTATCATTTATTGAGTTAAATAATACAGGTTTTTCTGTATTAGTAATGGATATTCATTTGATTTTTAAAAAGACACCGTTTGAATTAGGTCATCACAAAGCAGATTTACATAGAACTGTTAATTGGAGAAAAACAAGAAAGTTTTTTATGTGATACAAACAGAGGAACTCTCCTTGATCATAAGAAAATGCAGTAGTTTTAGAAGGTAAAGCTGTTAAGTTTACCGAAGTACAAAACAACCAAACACTTTAAGGAAAAACTCTTTATTTTTCAGAAAAAGATATGATTTCTCATTTTTTATTCTTGACATAAATTTTAATTATTTCCAGTGGAACCTAAACCTCCTGAATGCCTTTCAGTTTCATCCAGAGCTTGAACTTCTATTTATGGATAAAAAATCTGTTCACACAATGAGAACACTTGGACACAGGGCGGGGAACATCACACACCGGGGCCTGTAGTGGGGTGGGGGGCTAGGGGAGGGATAGCATTAGGAGAAATACCTAACGTAAACGACGAGTTAATGGGTGCAGCACACCAACATGGCACACGTATACCTATGTAACAAACCTGCACGTTGTGCACATGTACCCTAGAACTTAAAGTATAAAAAAAAAATCTGTTCACAAAAATGTTGTGAAATTTGATCACCTTTTTTGACTTCAAACCTTTCTTTACAAAAATTAAGCACTACAACGCCAACATTTCCTGTATAATCTTCGTCTATGACACCAGCTCCTGTATCTATAAAGTGTTTTGCAGCCAGGCCAGACCAGAGCCACTCCTCCATAACATCCAGAAGGAAGAGCTATCTGAATGTTCGTTTTCATAAGAGCTTACTCCATAGATAGTATTGTATATTCATAGGAACTGTACATAATCCATGATCAGTCAGCACTCGTGGGTCAGAGCCATGGCATGCTTGGAGAGCAGGCAAAGCACAGCTGCATGCTGCCCTCCTCAGCAGGCCAGGCCTGCTTACTGGGAAAGAAATGGAAGCCGCTCTTCGGAGCAGGGCATGGCAGAGCAAAAGATGAGCAGAGGAAGGAGCCCAGGGAACGAGAGCACAGGATGAACCCAAGTTCACTTTGATTATGTGGCAGTTAGCACCAGTGTTTCCATTCTGTTTTGGTCTGTTTTTCTGGGACCTGGGGACAGACCTTAGTCCAAAACAATGCCTCTTATGAATTCATTTAACACAAACAACCAAATTTTGTAAATGGGCAAAAAATATCAACAGACACTTCCCCTAAGTGGACATACACATGACAAGCACATGAAAAAGTACTGTCCATCTCATCTATTAGAGAAATGAGAATTAAACCATGGTGAGATAGCATAACACATATTTTAAAATGATTAATTTTTTTTTTTTTTGAGACGGAGTCTTGCTCTTGTCACCCAGGCTGGAGTGCAGTGGCGCAATCTCAGCTCACTGCAACCTACACCTCCCAGATTCAAGCTTCCCCTGCCTCAGCCTCCTGAAGCTGGGATTACAGGCACCTGCCACAACGCCCGGCTAATTTTTGTACTTTTGGTAGAGACGGGGTTTCACCATGTTGCCCAGGCTGGTCTTAAACTCCTGACCTCAGGTGATCTGCCTGCTTCGGCCTCCCAAACTGCTGGGATTACAGGTGTGAGCCACCGCGCCTGGCTGAAAATGACTGAATTAAAAAAAAAAAAGATATTACTAACTGCTAGCAAGGATGAAGAAAATCTTTTATGTTGCTAGTGGGAATTATGAAATGGTACAACCACTGTGGAAAATGATTTGGTAATTTCTTTTTTTTTCTAGTTTTGCAGTTTGTACTGCATTTATTTTTAAAAAACCTTTTATTTAATTATTTTTTGTTTCTTCCCAACTTTTATTTTTGCTTTATGGGTACATGTTCATGTTCATTACATGGGTAAATTGCATGTCATGGGGGTTTGGTTCATCGATTTTATATCACTCAGATAATAAGCATAGTACCAGATAGATAGTTTTCTTTGTTTGTTTTTGAGACAGAGTCTCACTCTCTCACCCAGGCTGCAGTGCAGTGACATGATCTCGGCTTATTGCAACCTCTGGGTTCAAGCAATTCTCGTGCCTCAGCCTCTCGAGTAGCTGGGATTACAGGCATGCATCACCACGCCCGGCTAATTTTTGTATTTTTAGTAGAGATGGGATTTCACCATGCTGGCCAGGCTGGTCTCGAGCTCCTGACCTCAAGTGATCCACCCACCTTAGCCTCCCAAAGTGCTGGGATTACAGGCGTAAGCCACTGTGCCAGGCCAAGAAAGGTAGGTACTCCCATCTCTACCCTTAAGTAGGCCCCAGTGTTTCTTTCTCCCTCCTTTGTGTCCATGTATACTCAATGTTTAGTTTCTACTTACAAGTGAAGACATGTGGTATTTGGTTTTCTGTTCTGCATTAATTTGCTTAGGATAATGGCTTCCAGTTGTATCATTGTTGCTGCAGAGGGCATTATTTCTTTCTTTTAATGATGCATAATAGTCCATGGTGTATGTATACCACATTTTCTTTATCCAGTCTACCATTGACAGGGATCAAGGTTGATTCCATGCCTTTGTTATTGTGGATAGCGCTGTGATGAACATTTGTGTGCATGTGTCTTTATGGTAGAACAATTTGTATTCCTTTGGGTACATACCCAGTAATGGGATTGCTGAGTGAATTAGTAGTTCTGGTTTAAGTTCTTGGAGAAATTTCCAAACTACTTTCCATAATGGCTGAAGTAATTTACATTCCCACCAGCAGTGCATAAATGTTCCCTTTCCTCACAACCTTAGCAGCATCTGTTATTTTTTGACTTTTTAATAGTAGCCATTTTGACTGTTGTATAATGGTATCTCATTGTGGTTTTGATTTGCATTTCTCTAATATTAGCAATGTTGGACACTTCTTCATATGCTTGTTGGCCACTTGTATGTCTTCTTTTGAGAAATGCCTACTCTTGTCCTTTGCCCAATTTCAATGGGGTTGTTTGTTTTTTGCTTGTTAACTTGTTAATCTTCCTTAGAGATTGTGGATATTAGACTTTTGTTGGATGCATAGTTTGCAAATATTTTCTCCCATTCTGTAGCTTGTCTGTTTACTCAGTTGATAGTTTCTTTTGATATGCAAATTAGGTCTCATTTGTCAATTTTTGTTTTTGTTGCAATTGCTTTTGGAATCTGCATCATGAAATCTTTGCCAAGGCCTAGTTCCAGAATGGTTATTTCCTAGGTTTCCTTCTAGGATTTTTATAGTTTTAGGTTTTTGAATTAAATCTTCAATCTAGTTTTAGTTGACAAATAAAAGATTAATCCATCTTGAGTTGAAACTGGAAGGGGTCCAATTTAAATCTTCTGTCTATGGCTAGCCACTTATTCCAGCACCATTTATTAAATAGGGAGTCATTTCCTCATTGCTTGTTTTTATCAATTTTGTTGAATGTCAGATGGTTGTATGTGTGTGGCTTTATTTCTGGGTTCTCTAACCTGTTTCATTGGTCTATGTCTGTTTTTCTACCAATATCCTGCTGTTTTGGTTAGCGTAGCTTTATAATACAGTTTAGAGTTGACTAGTGTGATGCCTGTGGCTGTGCTCTTTTTCCTTAGGATTGCTGTGGCTATTTACATTCTTTTTTTGGTTCTGTATGAACTGTAGAATTTTTTTTTCTAATTATATGAAAGATGTCATTGGTAGTTTGATAGAAATAGCATTAAATCAGTGACACATATACACCATGGAATACTATGCAGCCATAAAAAAGATGAGTTCATGTCCTTTGTAGGGACATGGATGAAGCTGGAAACCATCATTCTGAGCAAACTATTGCAAGGACAGAAAACCAAACACCACATGTTCTCACTCATAGGTGGGAACTGAACAATGAGAACACTTGGATACAGGGTGGGGAACATCACACACCGGGGCCTGTCGTGGGGTGGGGGGAGGGGGGAGGGATAGCATTAGGAGATATACCTAATGTAAATGATGAGTTAACGGGTGCAGCACACCAACATGACACACGTATACATATGTAACAAACCTGCACATTGTGCACATGTACCCTCAACTTAAATAAAATAATAATAATAATAAATAAATAATAGAAAGAAATTATAAAAATAAAAAAATTTTAGAAATCAGTAAATTGCTTTAGGCAGTATGGCCATTTTAACAATATTGAGTCTTCCTATCCATGAGCATGGAGTATTTTTCCATTAGTCTGTGTTAACTCCAATTTCTTTTAGCAGTGTTTTGTAATTCTTATTGTAGAGATCTTTCACTTCCCTGATTAGTTGTATTCCTAGGTATTTTATAATTTCATGGCTGTTTTGAGTGGGATTTTGTTTTTTATTTGGCTCTCTTTGTGAATGTGGTTGACGTATAGAAATACTACTGATTTTTGTACATTGATTTTGTATCTTGAAACTTTGCTGATTTTATTTATCTGATCTGGGAGCTTCTGGGCACAGACTATGAGGTTTTGTTGGCATAAAACCATATCATCTGCTAAGAGAGATAATTTGACTTCCTCTCTTCCTATTTGGATGCCTTTTGTATCTTTTTGTTGCCTGATTGCTCTGACTAGGAATTCCAGTACCATGTGGAGTAGCAGTGGTGGGAGTGTGGATCTTTGTCTTGCTCCAGTTCTCATGGGGAATGCTTCCAGCTTTTGGCCATTCAATATGATGTTGGCTGTGCGTTTTTCATAGATGGTTCATATTATTTTGAGGTATGTTCTTTCCATGCCTAGTTGGTTGAAGGCATTTTCCAATGTGGACATATACATGACAAATAAGCACATGAAAAATTATTCTACATCACAGCTATTAGAGAAATGCATATTAAACCATAATGAGATATGGTAACATATATTTGAAAAAGATATTTAAAAGACATGGCCTGGCACTGTGACTCAATGCCTGTAATTCCAGCACTTTGGGAGGCTGAGGAGGGCAGATCACTTGAGGCCAGTAGATCGAGACCAGCCTGGCCAACATGGTGAAACTCCATCTCTACTAAAAATAATAATAAAAAAAAATTAGCCAGGCGTGGTGGTGCACACCTGTAATTTCAGCTACTCGGGTGGCTAAGGCAGGAGACTCACTTGAACCCAGGAGGCAGAGGCTGCAGTGAGCTGAGATCACACCACTGCACTCCAGCCTGGGCAATAGAGTGAGACTCTCTCTCAAAAAAAAAAAAAAAAAAAACGACAATGACAACAAAAACAAAAAACCATTACTAAGTGCTACCAAAGATGAAGAACAATTTTAAATCTGATATGTTGCTAGTGGGAATTATGAAATGGTACAACCATTGTGGAAAATGATTTGATGGTGGTGGCTCCCTAAATCTACACATGGGCTAAGGCCACAGAACAGGACACATAAAGAAAACAAAATTACCATTAATTTAAATAATGAAATTAAAAATTAAAAAAAGAAAGTTGGAGTGATTACACTGAGTAAACTTTTAAAAACTTTATAGGAAGGAAAATTACCATGGATAAATAGGGACATTATGCAATGATAAAAGAGTTAATTAAGAAAGAAGACATAATAATCCTGTTAATTCACCTAAAAGCATTATTTCAAAATACACGAAACAACTTCTGATAGAACTGAAAGGATAAATAGTCAAATCTACACTTGCATTTGGAGATTGCAAAACTCTTCTCAGTAAATGACTGAAGTAGACAAACTCTGCAAGGTTATAGAAGAAACTGACAACACAAAGAACCAACTTGATCTAATTGGCCTTTACTGGACACTCCACAGAATAAGAGCAGAATGTATAATATTTTCAAGTGTATGTGGAATTTTTACCAAGCTAGACCATTAAACAGCCCATAAAAAATTTAAAACAACCAAAGTTGTACAAAGTATATTTTAAAAATCTATAATGGAATAAAATGTAAATATAACAAAGGACATACCTGTAAAGTCCCCAAGTATTTTTAAATAAACAACACATTGTTACTACTCTATATTTAAAAAAATTCTTGAGGAAAACTAGAAAATATTTTCTGATAAATAAAAATGGAAATATGATGTTTTAAAATTTGTGGAATTCAGTTAAGGTAGTGCCTATGGAAACATTTATGTCCTTAAATGCTTACATTAGAAAGTAACAAAGGGCTCAAATAAAACATCTAAAATTTGCTCTTAAATAACCAGTAGAGGAAAAGTACATTAAAACTAAGGGGAAGAAAGAGATGGGGTGGTATAGATAGGAAGAGAAAAATTAATGAAATTAAAATTTCAGAAATTTCAGAGAAACAATAAATGAACTTTATAAAACCAATAGTTAGCTCTTTTGATAGATCAGACAAGTCCTAATGTCTGATGTCAATCTGAGAAATTTAAAAAAATATTGTTGTTGAGAAGCATTGGCTTTGAACACAGCTAGAAATAAAGCCAACTATATACAAACTATAATTTGTCATGATAACTACACCCTTAATTTCTTAGAGAAGTTTCTGAGAAGATCAGCTTTTCTTTGAATTTCTCTTAATTTGTAAGGGACTGCGATGTGTCAGATGCTTTCAAATGCATTAGCCCATCTAATTTGAAGATAATCCTGTAAGGTCAGCTGGGTGAGTTCACCTTCTACACTCCATAGCATTTTCTGCACTTGCTTTTGCAACACCATCTGTCATCTCAGTAGGCTGAGGATTTCCTCTTTCCATCTGATGCAGGGATAGAATCTTACCCACCTTCTCTGCTACCCTCCACATGATTTGTTCTTGTCTGAACACCTGTATAGGCGCCACTAGTCACACTGAAAGCCAGTATGTTCCTGGGGGCAGATGCCAGACAGAAGGCAGTGGAAGGCTGGTTCTTTTCAAATTCCAGCTGGCATGTCCACCAAGGAACAGTTTCTCTGTCCTAGGAGGAGCCCAGGATTTGTAAGAACTCAGCTTCAGGAGATGGCTGCTCTTCTTCTACCTTTTATGAAGGAATGGGATTCCTGAGCACCATCCATTTGCCTGTTGAGTCCCCAGCTTCAGATAAGAAGCTCATTAAAATCCTTCTGCAAATATGCTAGTGGCTTAGACAAACTACTGTCTACCTTCAGTGCTGTATCCGAAGAATCAAGAGATTATGGGCAAAGCAGACTCCACTCACACCCCATTGGGAAAACAAAGAGTATTTAGAGGACTTCCAGGGAGAAAGGACCAGGTGTCTAAAGTCACAGTCCAGAATGGCTGTGGCTGTGGGACAGGACTGAGGGTGAGTGGTGGAAAAGTCAGGGAACTTTTGCAGGGATAGGAATGTTCCATGTCCTGGGGAGGGCAGGTGATTCTGTGCCACCTCCAGAGGTAGCAGGGAAGAGCAAGCAGCAGGCTAAGTTCCCAGAGGTGGAAGAGAGGGTACATGAGGGGGACCAGATGAAGGGTGTTGTAACTCAGGAAAGTGTTGGAGCCAGACAGAAATTCTGGCTAGGAGTGTACTTGTCCCATGGGCTGAAGGAGAGAATCTAATATGTGGATGAGCGCTTGTAGGCTCTCCCATAACATGTTTCATAGTAGGTGCTCAACAGAAAGCACCCAACAGTCAGCTCCCAGGGGAACCACCATGCCCCTAATGCTGTTTGATTCTCGTTGTCACCTTCTTTTGGCCTGCTTTTAGTACCCTGGCCTCAGGTTCCTTCTTTTTGTCACCTCAGAGACATGATGCAGTGCTGAGAAATGAACTACTTACTATTCAGGAGGTGGGCCTCAGGCTGGCAGGAATGGGAAGAGCATGGGCTCCAGAGGAATCACACTAGAGATCTGGTTCTAGCCCTATTACTAGCCATGTGATCCTGGGAAATGTCCAGGCCCTGTGAGCCTTGGGTTCTTCATCTGTGAAGCAGGTGTGATAAGCTCTGTTCAACAGCACTGTTGGAGTGTATCCAATGTAAATGATGCACCTGGCTCAGGGCCTGGTGTAATTTAGAAGTTTAAAGAATGGCAGATGACTATATTTCTACTATTTGACCCCAGGCCCTAGCACTCTGAGATTTTGTTCTTGTTGATTTCTCTAGGACTTATCAGAAAGTATGCAGCTTATTAGGACCTGGAAGAATTACTTAGCCAAAAAAAGAAGTTTTGTCAATGAATTTCAGTAAGTTTACCCACTCAGAGGGTATACTTCAAAATTTCAGTGTGCAGGAGTCTTCCTCAACTGGAATGCAACTCAGAGCTCCTAGAATATGAGTCAAGAATAAACTCCTTCCCTCTCAGCTTCTTTTCCACCTAAACCACTATTTTCATTCATTATATCACCACCCCAAATCTTTTCCCTTGTTTTAACTGGCCAAATTGTGCTTCAGATAAGCTAATCAGAATGCCTTTTTAATACAGTCAGCTCTGGCTCTCATAACCAGGAAAAAAAGCACCTGGCCAGTGGCATCTGGGCCTCACATCCCAGCAGATTCATGCTTCTCTCTTAGGAAACCCATGTGGATGATGGGTATCCATCACCAACTTCGTGTGCTGTGTTCAACCGCACTGAGACAAGAGTGCAGGACACCTCCCATTCCTGCCCCAGGAGGAGATGCCTCTCTGTTTCATCCACCATCCAAAAGGAACTGCCGAACAGGTTTCCCTTCCAGGCTTTTCTCTCATCCTCTGAGAATCTGGCTCTGGCCCCACCCCGCTTCATTAGAATCAGCTCGCCCAAAAGGTACTGCAGTTTCCCAAAGCCCAAAAGGCCTTAACTCAGGGCATGTACACTCCACCACTTCCTGTTGCTCCACACGCTCATCCCTCTCTTATTTTTCCTTTAGATCTTAGAGGATAGCTGGCCACCTTAGTTATGTGACTGCAGATACTAGACTCTACAACCCTAAGGTCAGGGGTGGGCCTGGCTTACCTTAGCATCTCCAATACTAATCCAGGGCCTTCCAAATAGCGGAAGCTCAATGAGTGTTTTGGGAAAAAGTGAGCCAGTGAGCAGGGGGACTTATTTATTTATATTTAATTCAATTTCGTTCTCAAAGAAGCCAAGCAAATCCAGGTACATAGGGTACACTAAGAGGTACAAGTAAGGCAAGAATTAACTATTGTTTAATTTCTTTATGTCTCTATCTCATGTATTTTACTGCTATGTTGTTTCATATTTCTAAAAAAAACCTTAATCCTCTGCTCTTGTAGTGTCTGAATTCAAGAAATAACATGGGTTTCCCAGTATAAATGAAAAGCAAGACTCCTACTCCTAAACTATATTAAAAGCAGTAAGTCTGTCTACTGTCATACATAGAAATGAATGTTGAAGTTCATTACACCATCCATTAAAAGGAACATTGGAACAATTCCAAAAGGAAACAAAGATAAATCTCCAAATCGTCCAATAGAACAGGAACCGAGAGATGGTCCACACTGTGTTCCCTCACACCCAACATGCTCCCCACTACTGAGAACGGTGACTGCTCTCTTCAAACACAGAGTGAAGAATGGGCCTCATGTAACAGGACAGGGAAAGTGGTGGATGTGGCCCTGGAACGTGCACTGGCCCAGGCCCTCCCCCAACCTGCCCCACTGGCCCTAGCTGCAACTCCTGCTCAAACTCCTTTCTCCTCTCCCAAAGCCTCTTCGTGCAGGGATGGGTAGGAAATGCGAACTCTTGCATTGACCCTGACCACATGCTCTAGGACTTTCACATAGCTGGTTTCAGCCAGAGCCCTTGGACCCCACAGGAACTCGTAGCGCACAGGATCACTGCCGGGCGCCTGGCGGTACTCCAAGTAGTTCTCCTGCACCCACTCTTGGGTGAGCAGCTTCCTGAGCTCCCAATAGACACTGTGCTCCCTCCCATCATACAGCCCCATCACACTCAACGCTTCCCAGATTGCCTCCTCCGGGGCGCGGCTGCCCTCCATTAAGATCATGCCCAGTACGATTATCAGGAGGCCAGTCTTGGGCGTACTCTGATCATCACCCAGCAGGCCATCATAGGAGAGGCCCAGGGAGGTGACAAGGATGTAGGAGTGGCCGGCAGGGTCCACTTCCTTCATGTCAATGCCAAAGATCACCTGCATGCACTCAGAGGCTTTGCTGAAGATATCAGGAAAGTGGTTCTTGTAATTTTTGATGACACTCTCCAGCATTTCTGCCTTTGTGACAGGCTCCTTAATTTGATATTTGCGGAGCAGGAAACGAACTAACTCAGCCACTTTCTCATCAAGTGCTTCCCGGAACAGGGACTCCAGGTGAGCTGGGTCGGGGGAGGTGCTTGGCCCCTCCTCTTCACTGCTGCTGGAACCCTCATTGGATTGGCTCCATAGAGTGCTGTCGGTGACAGTCATGGAAGAGGAGGCACCCTCAGGACTCTGGGGAGGACTCGGTGACCCAGAATCAGGCACCTCCTCCAGGGTTCCCATGATCAGAGTAGAGGAGGAGGATGCAGCCTTCTGCTCCTCAGCTGTGGGAATCTGCACATCCATAAGCCCTGGTGCCTCTCCTTGGGCCTGAAGGCCTTCCTCAGCCTTGTAGGGCTGACTCTTCTGCCCAGGAAGCATGATGACTCAGGTCAAGGCAGCAGGAGATTGTGGGCCGGAGCTGGGCAATTGAGACCCACAGGCCTGGGGAGAGAGGAAGCATGTGAGAGGCCTCAGCTAGGTACCACACCCTGGATGCCCTAACAAAGGCCTACTTACAGGTCTTCAGTGCTTCTCTGGGGCCTCCTGACCTCCTGGCTGGCCTGTTCTCTGCGAACCTGAAGGATAAATTGAGAGAGCATCTCAGGGTGCAGCCTCCTGGCAAAGGCCAAGGCTCCGGGACTGACAGAAGGGCTGGTAGAGCCAGGAACCGTGGAGTTCCTGCTGTTCTGATGCCAGAGGGGCCTCTGGTATACATACAGGGGAAACACCACCTCAGCTTGACTGCTACTACTGCCTGGGCCTCTTATGCTCTGTGATTGAAGATACCGCCTCAGACCAAGACCTCACAGCCTGGTTCCTGGAGCTCCTAGAAGATAAATCGAGGGGAACTCAGGCTGCAGACTGCAAGCACAGCCCCAGCACCCCAGTGCTGTCAGGAGGGTGAGCCTGACTCTGTGAGCTCCCCACTATTTTGTGTGGATGGTCCTTGCTGTGCTCATTCAGGGCCCTCATCTTTCTCCTGGCCGGGCCCGGATCTGGCCCTTTTGCTGGCCTGAGAAACTTTCAGATCAAGAGTTCACATCCCTGATATGGGAGACAAGGACATGAAGGGACCCACATCTGGCCCCACATGCCCAAGGCCTCCTGGGAAAAAAGCAATAGCTACACAAAATACATTGGGAACCATGTGTCCTGGGCTGACCTGAGGCCACTTCCTTAATCCAAGGACCTATCTCCAGGAGACACTGGAAGAGCAAATGAGGGGATTCCATCCACCCACCTTTCCCTGCACTTCCCATGGCTGACAGAAGGTGCAGGGTGGGGTTCGGTCCTGTGTGTTTGGTGAGTGGTGTCCTTTGAGTCCCTGACTCCTGGCAGAGCCTTGGACCCTCCCTCTGCTGACCTGAATGCAGCCCCCTCAGACCGAGGCCTTCTTCTCCCTGAGACCAATGAGTCTGGTATAACACAGGGGCCTCAGCTGATAGTCCTGCTCATGCTCAACAGAGGCCGGGCAGATTTCTGTTGGGCCCCCATCTGTTTTTTGCCTGCTAGGAGAACCATTGAGGGTACCCTCAATCTTCCCTCAGTGTTGTCACCTAGACTCTTGGTAGATTCTTGGACCACTGAGTCTGTTGCCCACATGGGGGTCCCTGTTTTGTCCTGAGTTGCCCTCTGAGAACAAGGTCCTCACTTCCCTGAGATCTCAAGAGAGAAATGAGGAGCCACCACATCTGATGACCACTGGGTGGGGTGTCCAGGGATGACACTAGGATCTGTCCCTACTTGTTCTTGAGTGGTGGGTTCTAAGGTCTTCAGGGGGTTATTCATCTTTCCCCTGATGGAGCCTGCTCTTCTTCAACCCACAACACCCTGATATGAGCAGACATCTCCCCTTACCACCAAGACCTTATCATCCTGGGTTTCCCCAACTTCCTGCCCACAGTACAGGTGAGATTGCCACTTAGGGCCACCCTTGATCGGGTTCCCCCAGAGATAATAACCAAAGTTAGCCAGACTTTGTGGGGTCCCTTCTTTCCAGGCCAGGAGTACCCCCAGTCATCACAAAGTGAGCACACCTTGGGTCCTGCAGATCCTGTGACCCCGTCCCTCTGTTGAACAGGTGTGGCTCCCTCTGCTGAGCTGAGGACGCCCTTCAGACCGAGGTTGCTACCTCCCTGAGACCCAGGAGGCAGAAGTAAGGAGGCACTACATGAACAACCCTGCATGGGATTCCCACGGCTGACAGAAGTAGTAGGTTTCATGGGGTCTTTCTCTGTCTGGGTGTCATCTAGGTATTCATATTTACTCCACGACAAGGCATGGCCCTTTCCTTCCTGCTGAACCATGGATGTGTCTTGCATGCCAAGGCCACCATCTCCTTGAGGCCCCCTACCAGAATGTGGGGGGGGCACTTCCCTTCCCCACAGTCCTGCCTTGGGTGCCCAGACCTGAGAGCGGGAGCAGGTTTCCTAGGTCCATGATGGGAGGTCTGCTGAGTCCTCCTTAAGGGCTCTGGGGCACCTCTCTCCAGTGACCTGAGACTCCACTCCTCAGACCACAGCCCTCTCCTTTCTGACACCCTGAAAATGCAGCAAGGATGCACTACATGCAGCCACAGATCCTGGGACCTCCCAAGGCTGAGATCTCCACTGATCTGGAGCCCAAGGACCCCTGAGTCCTCCCTCTTCTTCTTCTCCTTGACTCCTGGCAGGCCTGTTCACCACCCCTCTGCTGACTTGAGTTTCAGTCCCTCGGATTCCTGAGGCCAAATGTGGAGGCCCCTCAGTCTCAGACAGGTAGGGTGGGCCCCCTGTCCTGGGGTCCTGGGTCCCCTCGGGCCTCCCTCATCTCCCAGCATGGCCTGGGCCCTCCCTCTGCTCCTCTGAGTCCGTGCTCATGAAGCCCCTTCGCTGCATCAGCCCCGGATGCGGACGTCAGAATCAGCGAGCCCGGCCGCCATGCCTGGCAGCCATGCCCAGCCGCCATGCCTAGGGCTTCCCAGGGCTGACAGTAGGGGCAGAGATGTGCTCTGTGGGGCCTCAGCCCTCCCTCAGGGTCCTTCCCTTGATGCCTGGCAGAACCTGGGCCCCGCCCTCTGCTAACCAGCCCTGCTCTGGTCACACCAAGCTCTCACTCCAGATTCCCCTGGGGCTTAAGCGCAGGGCTGGCGAGGGGTGGCCCGGCCAGACAAGTCTGCCCCCTGGTGGTCCAGGGCTGGCAGCAGGGGCGGCGCTAGATTATTTCGGGTCCTATATGAGGAGTGGGGTCCTCCTCAGTCCTCCCTCAGGGTCTCACCTTGCCTCCTCACAGAGCCTGGGCCCGCTTCCCTCAGCTGATCTCAAGCCGACCCCTCAGAACCAGGCCCTCGCTTCTCTCTGATCCCCGCGGCCACGTCAGTGGCGTCACATCCGTCCACCCAGGGCTCACCTGCGTGGACAGCAGGGGCGGAACCGGATTCTAGTGGGGAGGGGGATGAGGGAGGAGCGGTTCAATCATCCCTCAAGGTTCTCACCTTGAGATCTGGCAGAGCCTGGAGCCCCGTACTCTGCTGATGGTGTCTGCTTCCCTCAGACCAAGGTTCTGATTCCGAGTCCCCTGAGGTGGCAGTGGGGGGAAGGGTGTGGTGGGGGGACAAGGCTGCTGGGGTCTTTCAGGGCTGACATGAGGGTCTGAGCTGAATTATGTGGCCCCTCTATGTGGTGTGGGTGGACCCTCAGTCCTCACTCAGGAGGGTCCTCTTCCTGACTCTTGGCTCTTTTAGGAGATGCTCTGTTTCTGTCACCTCTGAGCATTTGCACAGCTGCACCCCTTGCAGAGAATGGCTGCGGGTCCCAGGCCAGATTCTCCCTGTGGGGTTGCAGCACCTACGATTGTAGTGACCTCCGGGAGAAGAGGCACACCTTCCCACAGGGGCTCTTCCCCAGCTGGAAGAGGATTTTGCAAACCTTTTGTACTAAATGATTTATTTTTACACTGAAGAAGCTAAATAGCTGCAATAAATTTGTGGAGGTCCTGAGTTTTGAAGTTACCTAACAATTCCTAGTCCACTTCAGTGATTTTCATAATTTAATTCTCATTCATATAGTAAGAAACAAATTTTAAATCGATGCCAATTGTATATGTGCATTATATTTATGTTTATATGCATAAACACATATATATGTATATGTTTATATTATATATGTATAATTATATGTATGTGTATATATCTTTACATATATTTATACATATATGTATGTCGACTATACTTACTTATTTTATCAAACAATATCTACTCATACAATGTGTAATTCACTCATACTATTCTATTTCTAGTTCATTATATATATTTGATTAAAAATAGTATTTTGGAAGGTCAGTCCTAACCTACTCTTTGTTTCTAGTTGTTATTAGCACAATTCTGGAGCCATAGTGTCTCAATCAATCCAATTTTCCTGGTGTCCTGATATTACCCCTGGGCTACTGGCCTCGTGTTTTGAAGTGCAGACTCGGATCCTGCATTGATGTGGGGTGGTCCTTTAAAACTCTTCCTGCAACTCACTCTGTCATCTGCAGTGGCTGCAGACCTCCTCAACCTCCCTGCCTCTCCACCTGCCCAGAACACAAGTACCAGTTCAACACAGTCTTCAATTTTCCCCAGGGTTTTCTCTGTTTTGTTGTTTAGACTTTGTTGCTGATGTTGTTGTTTTGTTTCTCTTTTTCCCTTCTATATTTTTCCACAGTTGATTTTGGGAGTAGAGCACAGCAGCCTGGGCTTGATTGTCACTTTGGCAGCTACAGGTAGGCATTAACTCTTTATTTAATTTAAGTAAGATTTACACCTTTGCCATATTCTATTCCTCATCAGTGAACATCATATACTACTCCATTTATTTGGGAATTTTTTCTCTGAATCTGTCAGCAAACTTGTACAGTTGCTTCTGTAAATGTCTTGCATATTTTGGTTAGGCTTCTTCTTTGTATTTTGGATTTAAATGCTGTTGGGGATGGTATATTTTTCATTTTATGTTCTAAGTTGCTCATCCGTGACAAGTCTCTTGTATTCGCTGCAGTGGTCTTTGTATGCTGTCTTCTGAAGTCTCTTATTCATCTGAACGTTCCATGTGTCTCTTCCTTTGAATTTTCTTGATGGTCATATTGTGAAAAATATGATCTATTCCTTTTCAATCTTCATACCTCTTTTTCATCTTGATATCCATAGCTCTCTTTTTCAATATTCACTGCAGCTATGAACGGTAGCTGTTGATAAGGAAATTTGGTTATTTCTGTGACATACAACATTTTAACATAATGGCTGAAATGATGACTGATAACATATCAGTTTTCTAGGAATCTCATGCAACTTTTGTAGTGCACATTAATGACATCTATAAAAATAGAGTCAAAGAAGGTTAAATATCACTTTTTATTTGACAATGTGTCCCAATAACTTAACTTATCAAATAAGCCTAATTGGTTTAATATCTCCCTTCCTTTGAAGAGGTTTAGGAGCCCTTTGGAATGTTCTAACATTAATTTAGGATCAAGAAAGACTTAATTTAGGACATGACTTTGAGAAGTTTTTGAAAGACGTCACAAGGTTTAAAGCACTTCACTAAACAGTATCACCAATCATTATGAAACAAAGACAAATACAGATATGTTACATAGCTTTCAAAAGACTTAGGTCTCTGAAGATTTACAAGACTCAGTTTTTTTAAAACAATCAAAATACCTGATAAAAGACACATAAAAAGACAAAATACCTTATAAAAGACAACAAAAAAACTTGACGAAACACTGAATTTATTATTTTTTTGTTCCTTAGGTAGATCACTAAAAGGATATGAAAATCTTTCCTAGTCTTTTGTCAACACTCCAAGGAAATACCCATTTTCAAAAGCAAAGACCCGATTCTAGTTTTGCATCACGGTACTTTTGATATTAAAGCTCATTCAAAAAAACTTATAATAAATTTATTCCATTTTAGCATGCTTGACCCCACATGAAATTCCTTTCACAATCCTATTATGTTCTTGTATCTCTTTGGTCTTTCATATACTTTTTCACATTGTGGAACAATCAGTCATTCTATTTTAGGATAAAAATTATTCTCTTTTTCCCTTAAGGCAAACACGGCATCATACATATGCCTTTTTTAAAAATAAAATATGCCTTCCTTTCCTCACTTATAGAGTTGTTTTCCTTTATTATAGTTTTAGTTACCACATATTAGAATTTTCAAAATCCCTTATGATCTTAATTTTTATGTTAAACTATACAGTAAGCAATTCTGAACTGTCATATACTAACATTTTATAGATATGCTTTTCATATAACAATTTTTTTGTTTAACAACAGACTCAAATATATTAAGCTTCACTATACCTTATAAAAATAAGCTTCCAAAGTATCGATACTTTGTATTTATGTTCAGCAATCAATGTTCCAATAATTTAACTTACTTAGGAATGACTTAGACATTTTATGACTATTATTTCATTTAACATAACATAATATTAAAATGCCCAGTGATGAAACAAGATTTTTTTTTTTAAGTTTTATTTTACTTTCAGGGGTACATGTGCAGGTTTGTTATATAGGTAAACTTGTGTCATGGGGGCTTGTTTTACAGATTATTTCATCACCCAGGTATTAAACCTAGTACCATTAGTTATTTTTCCTGATCCTCTCCTTCCTCCCACCCTCTACCCTCCAATAGGCCCTAGTGTTGTTCCCCTCTTCTGTGGCCATGTGGAAAAGTATTTTTGAAACTATGAAAAGCTTACTTATAAAGTTTATTCCATTTATATTTACCTAATTTACTCATTCTTAACAATTCAATTGCTCATTAAGCAAAGGTAGCTATTGGAGGAGTTCATAAAATGCCAACCTACAATGCATTGCTTTGGTATACTAATCACTTTGAGCTTAAGGCTCTTGAAGAATAGCAAAATGTAAGGGCAAGGCTCTCTGAATTCCCCTTATCTACCTAAAGACAGATCCTTCAAAAGGAACTCAACTGTCATGAGTCCTCTGAAGATGATTCTTATCACATAATAGGAGGTCAGAAGTCAACACCACACCCAGACAGACCTCCTCACAAACCACCATCTGTTCTTCTAAGAGACCATTAATCTTCCCTCCAAATCAGTTACTCTGAGGATGTCTCTTCTTCATCCTCTGACCATTTTACCCACTCCAGTGAGGGGGTTGAATCAAGGGACCCTTGCCCTATTCTTGATCCACCTACCTGATTGTTGCCCTGAGCAATTCTTACCTTGTAATCTCTGCCTTGTGGTTTTTAAAATTTTAACAGAAAGGAAGAAACAGAGCAGACTTGTTTGGGGTACTGCAAAGTTGGGGAACTAGCAGAGAGTTTCTCTGGTCCATTCAACTATTAGTAGATTTAACCTTTTTTCTAACTCCATTACTGTCTTTTTAATTCATCCAATTTTTAAGAAAGAAAAATTATCCTAAATTTGCATCTCAAAAGGGATAGTTTTTAGGTAAATCAAAGTAGGAAACTTACATGTCAAAGGCACAGGACTTAGATTTCAGGACTGAGTTCCTTTACTTGCCAGACTGAAAAAGGAACAGTTAGGAAGTCCAGTAAAGACAAAATGTTAAAAGATGAGGCTTGTCTAAAGCAATACTTTCTCCCACTGCAAGAATTTCTGGTGATTTTCTAAATGCCAGAAAGTTGTATTTTGGAGACTGATTTAGTTCGATGTGTGGTATTTTCAACTCAGCTTCTGTTTCTCAACTAAATTACTGAGTTTAAGGCAATGTTCATTAAGGAATAGTGCAGGCAAAGCATTTTCTATAGCTGGAATCATCAGCATGGATAGTTCTGAAAAAGAACCAAGCCTGCTTGTCCTCGACTTAACTTACAAATGCCTTATCTAGCTTCCTTTCTATCTTTAGAGCAGGAAAGTAACTAAATGAAAATGTTGGCAGATTCCATTTTCCTGTTAATTACCTACTTAAACTTTGCATTTGTCTTCTATAAGGGATTTCTTAAAGAGGCAAGGCTTAAAAATATCTTTTTAGAAGTTTGTGCACATGAATAGTCATCCGTGTGGGGGTCTATTTCAGGAGGCCTAACTTTTTTTTGACAGGTAATTTGGATCTTTATTTCAGTAATTGTCCACACATTGTGGTAAACACTCTTGTTTTCAACAAAATCCGTATCTGCAGAAACATTGTTTGACACTTTGTTAGAAGCAAAGTGTCTTTTTCTAATATGATGGATACATATTATTCCATTGAAATCAACAATTGAGAGTCAGGTTTGATAATTGAAAGACCTTGTTGATTCTAATAGAATCTAAAATAACTGCTTTTTTCTAATGATCAGTGATACTGAGCGTTTTTTGTTCATATGATTGTTGGACTCATGCGTGTCTTCTTTTGAAAGTGTCTGTTCATATCTTTGCCCACTTTTTAACAGAATTGTTTTTTTCTTGTAAATTTGTTTAAGTTCCTTATAGATGCTGGATATTAGACCTTTGTCAGATACACAGTTTGCAAAAATGTTCTCCCATTGTAAAGATTTTCTGTTTAGTCTGTTGATAGTTTCTTTTGCTGTGTAGAAGCTCTTTAGTCTAATTAGATTTTATTTGTCAATTTTTGCTTTTGTTGTAATTGCTTTTGGCATCTTCATCATGAAATCTTTGTCCATGCCTATGTCCTGAATGGTATTGCCTAGGTTATCTTCCAGGGTTTTTAGTTCTGGGTTTTATGCGATATCATCTAATAGCAGTCAGAATGGCTATTAATAAAAAGTCACAAAACAACAGATGCTGGTGAGTTGGCAGAGAAAGAGAAACACTTATACACTGCTGGCAGGACTGTAAATTAGTTCAGCCATTGTGGAAGACAGCTTGGCAATTCCTCAGAGACCTAAAGACAAAACTACCATTTAACCCAGCAATCCCATTACTGGGTATTTACCCAAAGGAATATAAATCAGTCTATTATAAAGACATATGCATGTGTATGTTCATTACAGCAGTATTCACAATGGGAAAGATATGGAATCAACCTAAATGTCCATCAATGAGACTGGATAAAGAAATACACAATGGAATACTATGCAGCCATAAACAAGAATGGGACCATGTCCTTTGCAGGGACATGGATGGAGCTGGAGGAGGAGGCGGCCTAATTTTTAAACACATTTTTGGGATGAACAACCTTGTTCATCTGAAATGTTCACATGATGTCCATTGTAAGTCTAAATTATCCTTATTAAGATTGTGCCATATTTTAAAGGGCTTGCAGATTCTGCTGACTAATACTTATGCACATAAAAAGCAAGTATAGCCAGAAGGTGGAGGACACAGGTCTCTGGAAAGTAAAGATCTCAGTAAAAATTGTTTTTTCCATAGGTTATTGGGATGCAGGTGGTGTTTGGTTACGTGAGTAAGTTCTTTAGTGGTGATTTGTGAGATTTTGGTGTACCCACCTGAGCAGCATACACTGCACCATGTTTGTAGTCTTTTATCCTTCACCCCCTCCCACCCTTCCCCTACAAGTCCCCAAAGTCCATTGTATCATTCTTATGCCTTTGAGTCCTCATAGCTTAGCTCCCACATATCAGTGAGAACATACGATGTTTGGTTTTCCATTCCTGAGTTACTTCACTTAGAATGATAGTCTCCAATCTCATCCCAGTCGCTGTGAATGCTGTTAATGCATTCCTTTTTATGGCTGAGTAGTATTCCATCATATATATATATATATATATATATCACAGTTTCTTTATCCACTCGTTGATTGATGGGCATTTGGGTTGGTTCAACGACTTTGCAATTGCGAATTGTGCTGCTATAAACATGCGCATCCAAGTATCTTTTTTGTATAATGCCTTCTTTTCCTCTGGGTAGATACCCAGTAGTGGGATTGCTAAATCAAATGGTATTTCTACTTTTAGTTCTTTAAGGAATCTCCACACTGTTTTTCATAGTGGTTTTACTGGTTTACATTCCCACCAGCAGTGTAGAGGTGTCCCCTGATCACTGCATCCACAGCAACATCTACTGTTTTTTGATTTTTTGATCATGGCCATTCTTGCAGGAGTGAGGTGGTATCACCTTGTGGTTTTGATTTGCATAAGGACATGAATAGACGATTCTCAAAAGAAGATACACAAAGGGCCAAGGTCTCATTTTTATGTTGACTCTTGGGTCTTTCAGAGCTGACATCAAAGTCTAAGAAGGAAATGCCTTGGGATTGGGTCCTGGATTGCTTTCTAGTGAACCTTCCTGCATGGATGCTGTCTTGAAGTTGGTGGGTGACATGGTATTAAACTTACTTGTTTCATGACCAGCTGATCCTAACATGGATGTCTTATTTACAGGTGGTGAGTGCTCTAATCGCTCCTAAGTGCATAAACCATGCCCACCAGTCAGGTCATGGCTGTGACTCTGAGGTCCCCTTGACTAATGTAGCCAATGAATCTCTCATACTGTGCACACACACCAAAAGGAACTGGAGGAACCAAATCTCTGCAAATTTGCAAAAGCCAGAGTCACACACTGCATGTGGTAAGCTTCTCCCACCATCAGTTACCTTTAAAACTGCAAGTCTTGTCAGTGACTTGTCAGCCCCCACAAACCCCCAAGAAACTCATGTGCTCTCTCACTGGGCACATGAATCCTGGAATCAAGAGCCAAAAGTATCAGGGGAATCAATGCAAAAATGTGACCCTAGAGGAACTCACAACCCTTGTGTCTCTGTGAGAGTGAAAGGGGCCTCAAAAGCTGTCAGCGGCATCTCCCCTGCATTTGTCAAGGGGTCTCCAGAGTCATCAGCAGTGCCTTTTGGGTCTTATCATGGGTTGCCAGAAACTGCCAAAAGAACAAATAACAGCAAATCAATTTAAAAATCAAACTGACTTTTATTTGCAATACTAGAATTGGGCAACAGCACATTCTATAAAATAGAATGAGTGTGCCAATCAACCGAGAGAAGGAGGTTGGCTTTGAAGGCAGAAAAGGGCTAAAAGAAGCAGAAACAGAAAAAAAAAAAGAAAGCAGGTTAGTCATTTTGAATTTACATTCCATTTAGGGTTAAAGAAGATATTCCGCTGACTCACGGACTCAGGTTAATGGGAAGATTCTGTTGTGTGTTTTTTTTTTTTTTTCCCCATTGGAAAGTTCAGGATCATTACATAACACTCAGCACAAGTGACCCCATTCTGGTTGGGTGTGGTCAGCTGGGGCTTAGGACAGGAGGCTAGTTCACAGCAGTGGCCTCTTGTGTAGGTTGTTTCACTCAAGCCCCTGAGTTAATGGAACTTTCTAAAGGAGGCTGTGCTAGCTTTCCTAAACAGCCAGCTTTCCTCCCCCTCTGTAGACGGGAACATCTGGATGCTAGTGGTTTACACTGGTTTTCTTTTCTACAGTATCTTAAAAGATTTTCATAGAAAAGTTTGTCTGTGAGGAATTGTAGTATTAAAATTCTCAATCGATATTTAGTGCTTGGATTTGCCTTCTCTCTCTCTCTCTCTGTCTCTCTGTATGTGTGTGTGTGTGCTAAGCTTTTCAAATATGGAAACCAGAACATGTCTCTGTAGGTGATAATTCTTGCCTCTTGGGGTCCCTGGAGAAAGGAAGTCCACATGGAAAACAGAGGCAATCTTCAGGTGGAGATACATCCTCAGAGATTTAAAAGCAGTTTTCAGCCTGTGTTATATACACGTACCAAAGATGACCTATGTGTCATCCCTAGGCTGGATGAAGGCCTTGGTTGTCGTTTAGACATGGGATGTTGCTGTCGATTGGCCTTGAGGCTTCTCGGCTATCCTGCAGTACCGCTCGTGTTTCTCTACTGTTTTTCTTCACAAGACTGAGACCTGTTGGCTCCGAAGCCCACCAGCACAAAACTCAATTTTTCACGTTTGATCATTTGAAACATGGCACTGCCAAGCAGCTGGTTAGGCATTCAGAGCCTACCTGGCTTCCATACCCTGCTAAACTTCATCCCACATCTGCTAACCATAGATAAGATAGAACCTTGTGGTTAGGAGACCTCAAAGCCACTTTGTCCAGCTACTGATACACATCAGCTAGACCTGTAAGGCCCTTGTCCAATTCCCACCTCCTCCAGCAGTTCTCCTGCCTTCCTCCATGTCTGATGGTGACCCCTGAACCATAAACTCTGGACAGCCCTCTGCTCTGAGGATATCCCCTCCCCAGCACCCTATCCAATCACCACCCAATAAAGCTGCTTTGTGTGGTACAGCCTCTGTTGGTCCTATCATTTTCCTTGATCAACCCCCCAGGCCCACACAGTGTGAAATGAGCTCTTATGAACTCAGATATCTGACCCTTAGAGGCTGATGATTGAGCTGAGTGGCATGATTTGAGGGGGTCTGTTTGGACAAGGCCAAAAGGCCTTAGGAAAGCACACCAGGCAGGCGTCTCATGGCGACATAGATTGCTGCTGTTGTCTGGCCTTGCAGCATCTCGGCTTTCTTGTGCTGGAGAAACCCACCTGACTGTTTTGGATTCTGAATTCACAGATCTCAATAGGCTGGGCTTGACTCTAAACTAAAACCCAAAGTGTCAACTCTGAGCTGTTTCAGACGCACCACAAGTTGGGCTGAACAGAAAGCAGGCATAGCTCAACACAATGAAGCAGTCTTTGACTGGGGAACTCTGGTTGTTTTGGACACCCCTCTTTGGGGTTTGAAACTGTCACAGCATGGATGCAGCCCTGGACCTTCTGCATCACTTGTAGATGCCCAGGGTTAAGGGCTTGTTCTCAGGTGGGGCCAACTGGAGTGGAGCTACTCCTGGACACTGCATTTCTAGTGCAGAAGAGTTTGCACTTCTAACTGGTGATGCCTGGTGAAAGCTGCACATTGAGAGAAGGCACCCAACATGGACTGTGATCCTTCCTTCCAATTGTGACGAATCAGACTCAGACCCCCTCTCTGGGATGTCCAATGTGGGTGATGTGTCCAGCGATCCACATCAGTTGCAGTTTGAGATAGTGGATGGACAGCCTGACTACTTCCTCTCCTTCCTCTTGGTCCACAAGCCAGGCAGTGGGATTATCAAATGCAGCTGGGCCCAGGAAGGGATGGTGTTTTTTTTTTTTTTTTTAAATTGTTGTTTTCCTCTGTTCACTGCATAAATGAGCAGGATGAAAAGTGGTATGTAAACCCATTTTGAAATCTTTTGGAAACACAGGATTTTTCCTGACTGCTTCCTAAACATGATGGGTCTTTCTGTTCACATCTGGTTTTATGACAGTGTTTTTCTGTGAAAATGTTTTTGTCCCTGTGACATACAGCCCTGCCAGGTGAGATGCCTGGGGGAGGGTAAGGGGTGATTGAAGCAATGTAAAGCTATTTCACTTGGTGGGCCACACTCATTTTGTAAAGATAGAGCAAAAATCTTTCTCCTCTTGCTGAAGAAAAACACCCCATACTCCCTTTGCAAGCTGCTGCAAGTTCTGTGATTCCAAACTGATGGCAGTGCCCAGGGCAACATCTGACCCCGTTGACTAGGGGACAGGGGGGCAGGCCCCAGCTCCTCCATGTTCCCCACAGAGCACCTGTAGGCATCCTCTGCACTGGTCATGGAAAAGCCAGTCTACAAGTGAAAACAGGGACCTAACTGGATTATGTGGCCTGTACCCTGTGGCTGACGGGAATTGCCACAATGGGAGGTCACATTGGGGTTCCGTTATCCTGTATTACCTGACTCAGTATGGCCATATTGTGGTCCCCACACTGTGGTACAGTGTGTGTTTGCAGGGGGACTGCGTGTGCCCTCGGGGTTGTAAGTCTTATGTGCGCCCTGCCTTTGTGACATTGCTTCAGCCCTGGATGGCTTTCAGATCAGCTCCAACTTACTGTCTAGAGCTGTTTTCTACCTGAATTGATGCCCCAATTGATTACATTGATCAGGTATAAAGAAAAAGTTAATACTGAAATTTAAGAGGAAAGCCTCGTGGCTGTCTAAGATATACCTCAATGTGGCGTTTGTGTTCATTCCAGGACCCCTAACAGCATAAGTGACAACTATGTGCAGTTCGGTTTCACCCTGCTGTGTCTGGTCCTACTGATGATTTCCTGAAAAGATGCTGTGTAGAAAAGGAACATTGAGTAAATAAACCAAAAGTTGACATAAGATCAGCATGGTGGTGAAATCCCTGTGCTATTTTTCCCTCTTGTATCTCCAAGCATGTACTCAGAGGCAGGCTAAATTTGAGAATTGCACTTGAGGTGTAGACAGAAAAACTTGTATGTATAAAGATCTCTCTTTAAGGTCCAAGAGCTAGGAAGGTAGACCCTACAGGATACAGGTAATGAGGCAAAAAAAAACCTTTTGATCCTGCTGGACCTGCTTCCATGCCAGTCCTGGTCCTGAATCTGTAACCTGTAGTTGCAGCATCAACCACAGCTGGACAGGCACCTGACTCTCAGGTTGGTGAATCCAGCGCCCTGACAAGAAATTTGTTTCAAAAAGTATGAGCTGATTGAGGGGAGAAATGAAACGCACTTGTGCAGGTCACAGCCCAGAGACACAGGCTAACAACAAGACTGAGGTCTACTCATAGGTGTGTAGAACACTTCCTAACCCCCACATCTTGTCACTATGTCAGTAGGGCTCCTGTGTAATAGCAGGAGAATACCACTGAAACACATACATATCTTAGACTTAATTTTAAAAGAGTCTCATGCCGGGCACAGTGGGTCGCGTCTTTAATCTCAACATTTTGGGAGGCCAAAGCAAGAGGAACACTTGAAGCCAGAAGTTTCAGACAAGGCTGGGCAACACTGAGTGACACCGTGTCTGAAAGAACCAAACAAACAAAAAGAAGAAGAAGAAGGAGAAGGAGAAGAAGAAAAAAGGCTCTAGGGAAATCCAAGACATGAGAGAAGAACAAAACAAGGACACCTGAGTAAAGTTTAACCTCTGACACCTATAGCTCCAGCAAACAGTAAACACACTCTAACGCACAGTCAGATAAAAATAAACTGTCACCTGAAAGGCCCATTTTATTTCATTCCATTTCCCAGTACATTATGTTTGGCTTTCACCAAAAATGTTACAAGGGATACTAAGAGGGAAAAAAAAATCACAGCTTGAAGGATCAGGTACGGACTCAGGTATGGCAGACATGTTGGAATTATCAGATTGAGAATTAATACAACTATGATGAATAGGCTAAGGGCTCTAATGGAAAAAGTGAACAACATGCAAGAACAGGTGGGTAATATAAGTAGGGAGATGGAAACTTTTAAAGAAGAATCACAAGAAAACACTAAAAATATAAAACACTGTAAACGGGCAATAAAAGAAAACAAACAAATTGGACTTTATGAAAATTAAAAACTTTCGTGCATCAAAAAACAGCATCATCAGAGTCAAATGCAACTCACAGACTGGGAGAAAATATTTGCAAATCACATATGTGATAAGGGATGCTTATCCAGAATATATAGAGAACTCCTAAAACTCGATGACAATAAAAAACAGCTTAATACAATAATAGAATAAGTATTTGAATAGATATTTCTCCTAACAAGATACGCAAGTGACCAGTGGGCACAAGAGAAGCTACTCAACATCACTAATCATTAGGGAAACACAAATCAAAAGCACAATGAGCCACTTCTTCACACTCACTACGATGGTTACCATTAAATGAAATAACAACAAGCCCTGAAATAACAAGTGTTGGCAAGGATTTGGAGATATTTTAACTTTTGTGTTTGTTGGAATGTAAAATGATGAGCTGTTGTGGATAACAGTATTTGATTTCTCACAAAATTAAAAAATACAATTACCATATGATCCAGCAATTCCACTTCTGACTATGTACCCAGAATAATCAAAAGCAGTGTATTAAAGAGATATTTGTATATATATGAATAATGGCATTATTTACAATAGCTAAAATTTGAAAGCAACCTAAGCGTCCATTGGTAAATAAATGGATGAGGAAAATGTGGTATATGCATATGATGGGATATTATTCAGCTTTCAAAAGGAAGGAAATTCTGGCATAAGGTACAGCATGGATGAACCTCGAGGACATTGTGCTACGTGAAATAAGTCAGTCTCCAAAAGTCAAATACTGTATGATTCTACTGACATGAAGTACTTAGAGTGGTCAAATTCATACAGACAGAAAGCAGAAAGATAGTTGCCAGGGTTTGGGGGATGAAAAGTGAGGAGTTGTTGTTTAATGGGTATAGTGTTTCAGTATAGTGCCAGAGGAAAAGAGTTCTTGATATAGGTGGTGGAGTGATGGAGATAGTTGTATAACATTATTAATGTGTTTAATGCCACTGAACTGTACACTTACAACGGTTAGGAGGGTCAATTTTATGTTATATGTATTTTGTCACAGTAAAAATATTTTATTAAAAAAAGAAACAGAAAAAATCCCTGAGTGTAATAGAAATGAAGAAGGTCTTTGATGAGCTCAATAGACAGGACATGGCTGAGGAAATAAGGTGTAAGCCTGAAGAAATGTCAATAGAAGATCCAAAACTGAAATACAAAGAGAAAAATGTAAGGAAAAGACAGAATATTCAAGACGTGTGGGACAATACAAAGGGCATAAATGTAAGTAATTGGAATACCAGACAGAGAAGAGAGAAAGGAACAAAAAAAAATATTTGAATTGCTAATAGCTGAGAATTCCTCCAAATTCACGACAGATAGCAAACTACTGATCTGGGAAGCTCAAAGAACGCCAAGCAGGATAAATACTGAAAAGTATACATGTATGCACATCATGTTGAAATTGTAGAAAACCAAAGGGAAAAAATATCTTGAAAGGAGCTGGAGGGCAAACAAATGTGAGTGGAATCCCTTCTTTTATTTTTCTCTTTCTATTCTCCTGCCATGTGGCCACCTAGCCAGACCCTTTCAAGGGAAATGCACAGCAATGTGAGGAGATGAAAGACCAACCTTCTAGCCAGAGGATCGGAGGGAGTTCCCTGTGACCCAGTGAGCATGGGGGAGATCACTGAGAATAGTAAATGTAAGAAAGGGAGCATATTAAAATGAGCAGAAACTCTTAGGCTCAACCCAAGATGCTCATGCAGAAATCTTCATACTTACCAAGGACTAGAGAAGGGGAGTAGGGGTAGATCATCACCGAGTTCTCAGCCTTGGGCCTGAGTGACTCACAAACGCCAAGGATACAAATATCATCGCAGCAACAACAGCAGAATGTGCATTTATTTTTCAAGCACACATAGAACACTCACCAAACTAGATTATCTCCTGAGTCACAGAAGAAACAAGATTTTTAAAAAATTCAAATCACCAAGGATACACTCTTTGCCCTTTATGGCATCAAATTGGAAATCAAACACTAACAGAAAAAAAAACAGGAAATTATCATACCATGTAGAAATTAAACAACACAACCTTTAATAACTCAAGGATCAAACAGCCTCAAGCAAATAAAAATTCCATAGAAATAAATTAAAATGGAAAAGCAAACATATCACAACTCATGGGATGCAGCTAAAACAGAATTTAGAGAGAAAAATATACCACTTAATACTGAGATTAAGATAAAACAAACATCTCAGATAAAGCTACCTTAACTAAACAGAAAAAGAAGAAAAAATATTTAAATTAAAAACCCTCCTGAGAAAGAAATCTGTAGACCCAGAGATTTCTTAAAAACATTTAGGAAAGTACCACTAATTTGCACACTCTCTCAGGCAAAATAGAAGAGAAGGGAATGTTTCCCAAATCATTTTATCAGGTTCACATTACAATGGTGTTACCAGGCTGGCAGTACAGACAAATGAGGAGACACAGCAAATAGAAATATTAGAGGCCAGTATGCTTCATAAACATACATGTAAAAATCCCCAACAAAATACTAGCAAATAGAATCTAGCAATATCTAAAAAGTGGGATTTTCCTGGGGACTGTAAGGCCAATTCAATATTTGATAATTAAGCAATTTATCATATCAACAGATTAAAGAAATTTATGATTATCTCAACTGAAGCAGAAAACAGCATTTAAGAAAGCACAACTTAATTGCATTGCAAACTCTCAGGAAACTAGAAATACAAAGGAACTTAACCTGACACAGGACATCTACCAAAAACCTAGAGCAAATATCAAACTTTATAGTGAAAGACTGAATGCCTTCCCCTAAGAGCAGAAGCAAGAAAAGGATATCCCCATCACCCCCCACACTCATATTCAGCAGTGTAGTGGTATTCTTACCAGAGGAATCAATCAGGGAATATAAATAAGAGGCATCCTGAATGGAACAGATTATGTAACACTGTTTCTAACCTCAGAATACACGACTGTCTATGCAGAGAATCCCGAGGAAACTGCACAAAAACTTGTAATAAGTGAGTGCAGCAAGGTCGCAAGACAGAAGCTCCACACTCAATAATCATATTTCCATACAGTGGCAATAAAAATGGGAAGTTGCTGCTGCATTTCCTCAGGCTCACTGTGTCCTTCACCCTGTCCAGTCTCCTGATGAGCCCATCAAAGGCATTCTTAATTTCTGTTACGGCATTTTCTTATTTTTAGCATTTCTCTTTGACTCTTTCTTAAAGGGTTTCCACCTGTTTGCTTCATTGCATATCTGTTCTTGCACATTATCGACTGTTTCCTTAGAGCCCTCAGCACGTTCCTCATAGTTTTTAATTCCTGGTCGGATCATTCCAAAATCTGTTTCTCATGCCTATTCTGTCTCTTCACACGGTGTTTCTTGTCTATTATGGTTTAAATTTTTTGTCGCAAACTTGATAAAATATGTCTATTATGCTTATTCTGTCTCTTCACACTGTTTCCTGTCTATTATGGTTTGACTTTTTGTTGTTGCAAACTTGATATAATGGAGTAGATAAAAGAAGGGAGTTAAATAGGCCTTTAGTGTGAGGTTTATGTTCCTCTGGCTGTGTTTGCTGTTTGCTGTAGCTGTGCTGTGGGTGTCAGAGACTAAACCTCTCTATGGTGTCCCTCATTTTTCCACCTTTGTTTTGTTTGATTTTCCTTGGGAGCCTGTTCAATAAGGTCTAGTATGTTTTGTTCTTTCAGTTTCATTTCATGGTTGATGTGATGGTGATCTATGGATGGAGGTGTTAGAGTAGGCAGACAGTCAGAAATGAGCAGGCAAGGAAGCCCTGGGGAAAAGAAGTCCCAGAGCTGATGCCCACTGATAGTCAGCGCTGCTCACTGACAGTTGGCCAAAAAGACAATGGCTGCACTGGCTACTTCTGGCCTTGTGGTGGGGCTCTTCCAACCCTAAAGGGCACTTATCAGGCCCTAGCCAGAGATAATCATGGTAGGGATTTTCCCCACTGACGAGCATGTCAGTGGGGAAAACATATATAAGTGAAACATATATAAGTGAAACAACTTACAACAAATACCAAATAACCTATCAATTTTATTCACACAAACTAACAAAGATGCAGGGAATCCAATTAGAAGTATGACAGGCATTTTTAAATGCATTTACATTCAGCTTTAGGTGTATAGGTGTTTTGGGTACTTATATTTGATCGTGGATATGCCTGCTGTTCCGAGATTTCACCTCAAAATAAACAGAAACGTTGTGCGCATTATCCCCCATTCTTCCATTGAAAAGGAGGAGGCTGGTTCTTTCTTTCTTTTTTTTTATTATTATACTTT